>NC_083760.1:37807414-37922414 GCF_963514075.1 Conger conger | reverse complement strand
TGAAGTGAAGAGGGCGGTTGATAAGTGCAAACCCAAGAATTTGAAGGATCTTGCAGGGATCAGCATAGAGGAATGGTCCAGAATCCCTCCAAATGTGTTCTTTAACCTTGTCAAGCATTACAGGAAAAGACCTCATGCTGTT
The DNA here is from genome assembly GCF_963514075.1 of Conger conger. Taxonomy (NCBI): domain Eukaryota; kingdom Metazoa; phylum Chordata; class Actinopteri; order Anguilliformes; family Congridae; genus Conger; species Conger conger. The sequence continues at coordinate 37,922,272 of NC_083760.1, read as the reverse complement.
ATCCTTGCCAGAGGTGGATGCACGAAGTACTAAACCAGGGGTGCCAATAATTATGGAACCTTGATTTTGGTGAAATCTATTTTTTCTGAAATGAATGTTTGGTTGGTTCCACTGAAACATTAATAAAGTAGAGTATTTATCAGCATTTTGAGTTTATCTCAGTAATCATATTGTTTATTTTTTGTGCATTGCCAGTCATGGGGTGCCAATAATTCTGGAGCTCACTGAACATACAGTGGCATGAAAAGGTGTTTGCCCCCTTCCTCCATTAATTAATACTTGTCACACTGAATGGTTTAAGATCTTTAGATTCATTAAGATCTTAATTTAATATTAGACAAATATTAGACAAATAAACCATTAAGATCTTAATTTAATATTAGACAAAGGGAACCTGCACAAAACAAATCTTTTTAACTATTATAATTTTTTCAACTAACATTTATTTAATATAATATAATATAATCAAACACCTATATCACCCCTGTGACATAATGACTGGTTGTACCACAATTATAACAAATTTGATATTAGCCATTTAATTTTTGCCCACTCTTTTTTTCAGAACTGCTTTATTTTTTTAAATGAACTTTTCAGGTCTTTGGGTTCAAGTCAGGACTTTGACTAAGTAACTTAAAAATGTTAATTTAGTTTATTTTCAGCCATTCGGATGTGGACTTACTTGTGAGTTTTGGATCATTGTCTTGCTGGGTAACCTAATTACACTATAGTGTCAGCTCAGCGACAGATGTCCAAACATTCTCAATAAGAAAGCATCCCCAAACCATCACACTACCACCATGTTGGCATTTTCTGACTGGAATACTGTTTTTGCATTTCTTTGCAAGTCAGACATGGAACCCGTGTCATCCAAATAGTTCCACTGTTGTGTCCATAGAAAATGATCCCAATAGGCTTGGGGATCATCCAGGTGCTTTTTTGTGAAATGAGCATTTAAGGTTTTTCCTGACTCAGATTTGGGCTTTGGTGGTTGTGTTTTTTGCCCACCTCGGCTTTGGTTGTAAAGTACCAGGAGAGGTCAAGGTCCTTGACTCTTTTTGAATATCTGAATATATACACAATACATTTCAACACTATAAAACAGAAATAAATAGCACTCTATCCCACCTCTTCCCCCTGCATCCCTCATCCCAGGCTATATTAGCTTTTACTGTAGAATGTCACTAAACATTGGTTCATGTAGCTGAAGAAAAAAAATAAAACATCCTAAGAGGTGGGTGGACAAAAATGTGTTTCCTCCAAGAAGAGGGATTTGCAATTTGCTCATTTTTAAAATTGTATTCAAGTAAAGAAATTTTATTTTCTGGCAAGAAATGTTATTTTATTATACTGTCAGTTTTGAAATTATACATGAAAAACAAAATGTTTTCTGGAAAATCAAATGTTTGACCTCCCTCTATCTACCTACCGAGTCACACTCTCCGACAGAACAGTAGTTCTCCAACAGAAAGCACAGTTCTATGCTTCTGCTTTTACCCACTTCTTCGTAGCAACTAGAACAACATATCGCTGCTGAACGAAAGATTACATTGCACACAAAAATTCAAATGAACTGCAATTCATTTGGATATGATTTTATTTGCTTAATTGTTCTTAATTGTTCTCATTTTGGAGGTTATAATTTCCCTTTGGTGGTCTGTGAAATAATTTTGGCAGCTGTCAAAGAATGTACTATGTCGGGAAAAACCCTGGCTGGTTCTTAGTGGTTTCTGCATTGCTACTCTCCCATGAATCCAATTTTTGTCCAGTCTCTATTGTATTGTGGTGTCATGACACTGACAGGGCTGGATCTTCGCAGAGGCCAACAAATTGTACAGTGACAAGAAATGGCAAAGGTAGGGAGAACACTAATTCAGAACGACACAGAATAGTGAGTTGTGAGCTAGCATCGCTTATCTACTCTCAATCTACTGCTTGTTCTGTTACCTTTGCAAGCTATTTGGCAAGAAAGCAAGTAGCCACACATCAGGACATAACGACAGGAAAATTTTGCATGTCACCTACTATATGTGAACACGACATTTCCCCACATCATCTCAAAGCAATCTTCTATATGGTTTAGAGGGCAGATGAAAATGCTAGAACTGGTTGTTGTCTAGTTAGCCAATCTGAATCGGAGAGAATTGGAGCATTCAATATTTTTTGCCTCTCATCTTTCATTTTACAGAGAAACCAAACAGCTGTTTTCATCAAATAACAGCAATTACTTGGGCTGTTCTGGGGTACATTTCCCCAAACAAACATTCGCAGATATTTCCAGATTCAAAATTTGTGTGATTGGAATTAATCTCGTGCCCATTTAGCACAGGCAGTTTCTATATTCTTGTGGCAATAATTAGGCTTTGCTAATTTCATTAACTATTGGGACTATTTGGTCCTCCAAGCTGTAACATAAATGTACTGTCCATAAATGTAACAAATAGACTCACCATACATTTTGGAGTCCCAAGCAAACTTTTGCGTGTTAATATAAGTTTGTCATTGATATTTCACAGTATAATGTTACACTGCTTTTATAATTATAAACCATTCTTGTTTAATGAAGTGACGCAGCTGTTTACTTCTGCTGTTCGAAACAAGTTTTTCCTCACTTTGGTAGTTGCCTCTGTTCACTGGTCAGCGTGTGCTGCTTCCTGAAATATTTTTAAGGTGGCCAACACCAACAACAATTTTTATACTTTTATACTTTTTATAACTAACGATCAACAAGCAGGTTGCGTATACACACACTACAGCAATTACTAAAAATTCAGCAGGAATGCTAACTCTCAGGCTTTAGAACGTAAGAACCAAGAGCGACCAGGAAATAATCAAAATACGACTCATTATTGTACCGAGAGCAGATCAGACAGGGAAGGATCCAACACCGGCAAACAGGAATGGCAAGGATAATCAAGTTTGTAGTCAAATAAACAGGCAGAAGTTCGTAACACTGGTAAACAGGAATGGCAAGGATATACACGTTCATACTCAGATACTCAGTGGTAGAAGTACACAAAATGGGTCGAAGCACAGGCAAAGCAGACAAAAAAGCAGGAATGCTAAAAGTATCTTTACCCAGCGTCTTTCACTGACACTTCTATTTTGACACGACATAGTGGAATATTTTGAAATGATATCATACAATTGGTATGCTTGTGAAATATTTAATTGTATAGGAGTGATTCCTATAGGGAGTATATGCTGCCTTTAGTGACTAGTATGTGCTTCGTTATAATTTCACTGGATTTCCACATGTTGGTTAACTTGTTTATTTCTCAATGATTGCTTTGTTGTTGCCATCATTATGATGTGAAGCTAGACTAAAGCCAGTGTGTCGATAATTTTCGGTGGAATCCTAATGCCAAAGCCAGAACAGCTTTTGTCATTGTTTGTCATTGTCATTGCCAAATCAACCCAATCAATCATTGTTTGATTTCTACGATGCACAGTAGCTACCTAATCAATCCGTTAAATACAGCCTGAACTAGGTTCTGTTTTATATCTCTGAACTTTTTCAAGACTCAACTCAGTTGTTTGCCCAATTTAACAACTCCAATGATATTACTAGTGTAATCCCATGATAGATAGAGGGAGGGTAGTTTGGGAGCAAACAAAATAGTCATTTTTTGGCAAGCATTCATATGCAAGGTATTGTGGGATAGCAAGAAGTAATTACCTGTTGATGAGGGCTATCAAAATTTGTGGGCTCTCTTTGAAGTATTATTCTTATATCTCAATAGGTAGAGCAGTTGGTAGATAGTTCATAGCAAGCACTTAGTTAGGGACTACACAAATATAACAATTTCATTCCTGGTTAGTGGTGTATTCTTTGATGAGAAAAGGCTAAATTCACAACAAAATCTTTAAAGCCAGTTTTCTCAAAACTGTGTTTTGCAAAAAAGCAACATTCAAACAAGCATACCTCCAGAAATATTTACTCAATGTGATTGGGACCACATATAAAAAATACTGTAATTACTACATTGTGAAACCAAAATGTTTTAAAATTACCCTTTAATAAAAGCTTTTTTTCTTCCGTTTTTTTAATGAGTCTGTATTTTGACCACATATGAATTGTTTGATTACAAACAGAGAAAATAAAATATTAAATCAGAAAAAGCAATAAAAGAGAATGTGATCCCAGACATTTAAATGGTAGTGTATAATCTGAGAACTTTATTAGGTATTTATTAGACTTTTTTACTGCTTCTGCTGCTGTAGCCTATCCACTTAGAGGTTTGATGCATTGTGTATTCAGAGATGCTCTTCTGCATACCACTGTTGCAATGTTGTACTGTCACCTTTCTGTCAGCTTTGACCAGTATGGCCCTTCTCCTCTGACCTCTCTCATTATTAACAATGCGTTTTTGCCTGCAGAACTGCTGCTCACTAGATTCTAGACTGCTGCAAATTCTAGAGACTGCTGTGCGTGAAAATCCCAGGAGTTCAGCAGTTTCTGAGATACTCAAACCACCCTGTCTGGCACCAATAATCATTCCACGGTCAAAGTCACTTAGGTCACATTTCTTCCCTGTTCTGACATTTTGTCTGAAAAAAGCTGAACCACTTGAGCATGTCTGCATGCTTTTATGTATTTAATTTCTGCCACATGATTGGCTGATTAAATATTTGAATTAACAAGCTGGTGTACAGGTCTACCTAATAAAGTGCTCACTGAGTGTTTGTACATATTCATACATTCATACATTTACACACACATATATCCAATGAGCTCCATTACTCTAGGTAAAAGGCATCTTTGGTATCTGGATTTTGCTCTGTATTCCCGTGTCAGACAGTGTTTAGATTTGGGATTTGAACAATTCACATGTGGTTAAAGGACATATTTATTTTATTAAAGAGTATTTTTTACATTTATTCATTTTTACAGCATTTCTTATACATTTCAGGGCACCATAACATTTGTGACAAATTCTCAGGTGTTTCTGATTAGTCAAGTGCTTAATCGTTTCCTTAGTGCAGGTATAAGAAAGCTTTCAGTCACTAGTCTTGATTCTACGCTTTTGGCTGCCTTTGGAGTTTGTTACTGGTCAGCTTTCCGCTCATAGCTCCACCCATCAGGAGAGGCTAGAAAAAGAGGCAGAAAAAAAAAGTATAGATGGTGAAACCAAGAAAACGTGAATTAGGTGAATGGACTGTCCTCTCTCCTTCAAACGTTCGTTCAAAGCTACGTCAGTTACAGACGTGGCAGATGGGGAAAGCTGAACCCATATGTCATGTTTTCCAAAAAAATACTTCCACACAGGATGCTCTGATGTTTCCTTGTTCAAAGGAAAGCTTGGGAGTTCCTAACTTCTACATCGTGCTCCTAGAAGGAACATTTAACTGTCTATTAACAGAATGTCCTTAAAAATGGCGGATCTCAAATGATTTCCAGGTCAGGAGCAAGGAAAAAAAGAAGGAAAAAAGGGGTGAAAAATAAGTGATTGGAATGAGCCCATTAAGCAAAGCTCTGTACAGTTTACCTGCACTAAGGAGGTGATTAAACACACCTGACTAATCAGAAACACCTGTGAAGCCATTTGTACAAAATATTAAAGCTCTCTGAAGTGGGTACTTTGTATAAAAAGTGCAGTCATTTCTACATGATGAAACCAAAATGAATAAAAAACTTACTGAATGCTGAAAATCTTCAGTATAAATAGTGGGCTCCAGAATTATTGGCACCCAGACTGGCAATGCACAAAAAATACTTCAAAAGATAAACAATATGGTTACTAAGATAAACTCAAAATGCTGAACATCTGAAAAATACTGTGCTTTATCAATATTTCAATGGAACCAACCAAAATCAAACATTCATTTAATAAAAAATAGATTTAACCAAAATCAAGGTTCCAGAATTATTGGCACCCCTGGTTTAATACTGGGTGCATTCACCTCTGGTAAGGATAACAAGGATAACATCTCTATGCAGATCCTTGCAAGATCCTACACATTCCTGGGTTAGCACTTATCAACTGTCCTCTTCAGTTTAGCCCACAGGTCTTTGTTTGGATTGAGGTCGAGTGCTTGAGACAGCCACCACAGATTTGTCAGGTTCTGTTGTCACAGAACCATTTCTGTATGGGTTTTGAGGTATGCTTTGGGTCATTGTCTTGCTGGCAAGTCCACCTACAGCCTTGTGGTAGAGGCAATTAAACAAGGAATTAAAACTGCCCGAAAAACATTGCAGACCCACCACCAAATTTCACCATCTCCTTTTATGCATCTCTATTTCAATACTAAACATGCCGATGCTGTAGCTGATGAAAACATTCAACTTTGGTCTGAATGTGCACTTGCATAGCGACAAAGAAAAGACGTGTCCAGTGCTTTTTACAGAGTAGGCTTCATAAAAGCATACATTTACTGCACCTCGCATTTTCAAGCAGATGAAATGAATTTGGTGGAATCGCCCCCAAAGGGGCATTCATTTATTTAGCGAGCAACAAAAAATATAACACAAAACAAACACAACTGTGTGCCATTTCCTGGCCAATTTAAGTTGTGGTTTCAAAGATGATTTGATGTTTATATCTTTCAATGGCACTTTGTGGTGGCAATTGATTTTTGATTCCAACAGAAATCCAGTCAAAAAGGGGCTCTTCGAAGGAATGTATACAGCATTTGTTTAATCCAAATGTCACACAGCTCCAATCAAATGCACAACACAAAATATCCAAACTGCTCAGATTTCAACAAACAAACAAAACCATCCATTCAGCTTTCCCCACATTCCACACATGCTAATTTCTCTCTAGATCTCCTGATCTCTCCATCCTTCAGGTGAGATCACATCTTTAATCACTTTACTTATGACCCAATCCAAAATAATTTACATTCTTGTGCATATGTCTAGCCCATCACAACATAGACCTAGATGTTCTGAAAAAAGGAATGCAATTTCAAAATTAGACCATTCCTTTATAGTGATATCTGTAAAGTCTGTAAAGATCAGTCCAATTTCACACAAAGGACTTCTCTCCTGGAATTCACACTGAATTTAATGAAACACCCTGATTTTTCTCTCCTGTTGACGTCAAACTTTTTCCCATTGTTTCAATTCATCTGTGTCTGTGTGCAGGCTTCTGGCTCCCCGTAATGCAGACTGATAGCTCCTGCAGTCCCGGCAGCTGATCAGCCATGTGTCATCCAGCGTGCCTCTTGTTATAATTTCCCCAACACAACTCAAGACCTGATAAACTCTAATAAGAGCCATGATGAGGCTGTGCATTAAAACGTCAAGGCAGTTTCATTTAACGCTGTGCATTAACTTAAGCCCTCGTCTACACTCCCTGTCCAAGAGGGCCATTAAATAAATCTTTAAAATGGCATAAAAAAGTCCTTCACTGCGGTTAGGCTACATCACTGGCTGTTAACACAAAATGGCGTAGGTCTTTATCAACATTCCTCAGGCCATTTTTTCTGATACGTTTTTTATTCTCCTTTTGCTTCTCCTTTTGTTGTAGAATGAATTTATCAAAGGTGCACGTTAATAGTGAAGATAAGTACAGCAAATGCAGCTCATGGAGAATGCAACAGCATTTCAGCACGGAAGCCAGCCACACACTCTATTCAGCCCATTCTCTATGTTGCCCAAGGTAAGGAAGTAAAATAAAAGCCAATAAAAGGTTTTCTTTTTCCTGTTGATCATAGTTCACTGAGGTTTAGTTGCACGTCGCTTGTTTTGTCAAGTAGTTTGGTGTACGGTGGGCTGTGGAATAAATGGGAGTGCTGCAGTGTTCGTCCGGCATGTATGGCATGGTCGAATGTGATGAAGGCGATGGCACGAGGTCTGGTTTTCATTTAGGACAAGGGTATTTTCCACCGGTTGTGGTAGCGCAACGTGAGGCATGGTCTGCAGCAGGGTTGCTGGGGGGTAGGCGGGAATGTGGGGACATGCTTTGGGTTGTCTTTATGCTGTTGTTGTTTAGCTTTCTGCCGGTGGGAAGCTAATGTACCTGGATGTGGTGTGCCAGTGGCGGCTCTGCCATCTGTCTCACCTGCTGCACGCAGGTGTCCATCTGCTCAGCTCCGCGGACTGCGCGCAGGGGCTGCTGCCCAGACGACCAGCGGGCAGCCTGAATTATTCAGCCTGCCAAACCAAATAAAGAGGCAAGAAAAGGGAGGGGGCAAACCGAGGGGAGATAGAGAGATTGAGTTGGAGAGGAAGAGAAAGAGTGAGGAGAAATTGGAGAGAAAGGGAGAAGCCTTTATAGGTCTGTGTCTAAATGCTTTAACAAGTCCGGTGATAACAAAGCCAATTTGAATCATTTGAAAGAGAGACATGGTGGTGTGTTTGTGTGTGTGTGTGTGTGAGAGAGAGAGAGAGAGAGAGAGAGAGAGAGAGAGACAGAAAGAGAGAGAGAGAGAGAGAGAGAGAGAGAGAGAGAGAGAGGGAGAGAGCATGTCGGCACTCAGAGAGAGAGATCGTATGTGGGAGGGCTGAGAGGCAAAATAAATGAGAGTAGGAGGGCAGAGTGAGGATGAGGATGGGGGGTCGGGTGAGGGGGTAGAAGGTGATAGTGCTCACCCCCCAGATGCAGAAGAATGTGTTAAATGCTTGAATGATTCCGATTAGCATATAAATTTAGATGTATGAAGATCATTGCACCGATCACGAGTCAGTGAGTTTTATCTAGATTTAGTGGATTCTGATTTGCGTATAAAATACAGCCAGATGGGACCAGTTAATGCTGGGCCTCTTTGCTCCTGTCCATAGGCCACTGCACAGTCACTTGCCTTTTTAGAGTCTTTGTTTGTTTAATTGTTTAATTTAAGGTCACATTTGTTCCAAGTTCAGTAGGTACTATATAATTCACCCATTAGAAGACTGCAAAATACTGTACTAGGAATTAATATGTTATTTTTGTGTCAGAATATATAATTACCTAATCTTTCATTGAAAAGTGTTTTTGTAACTTTCTCTAGCAATTCATTACCAATATGGAAATCTTATCTGTGACATTTATCATCAAAGCTTGTTGGTACTACTGACCAAATTACCCCCAAGTCTGCAGGTCATTGAAAACATTACATGATAAAGGACATCATCTGTTTATGCACCCAGAAAGCACTTTTAAGGAAGAACATTTATATTTTTCATGCATCTGGCTTATATAAATCTGTAATATTTGTGTTTATCAATTGTATATTTTCAAATAAATTTTTCATTTGGAAAATAGTATTACCTGAGAGTGGAAAAGTGAACAGATTATATCTTCATGCACTACCAAGATAAGATGGCAAGATGCACCATTTCAGAGAATTAGTTCAATTAAATGAAATTGTATTTGTATAGTGCACTTTAAGACACTTTACGGAGTAACAGAATAAAATATGTATGATAAAATAAAAAAATATCAATAATTAAAATAATTAAGCGTGCAATGCTGCATTTCCTTGCCATGATTTGGTCAGTGTCTTATCCTTTATGGTCATTTCGACAAGTTGTCCCTCTGCCTTATATGGGATGGACCAGGGATAGGTTTAATAAATCCTTCAGTAATAATTTAAAAGGATTATCAGTAAGATGGAACAATTTTATTCAGATGTGTGTTTTACCAATACTCAACATGTACAGAATGCAGTATATTCATTATAAAATAAATTTTTTTAGGATTGGAAACACCACATGCTGGATGAGAACTGAATGAGAAAAAATGGAATATAAATAATTTTTGCATTTAACTGACCATATTTGTTTTTCCACAGTGGGGTACTTCATTTGTCAGCCGTGCTCTGTTTCTCCTAACCTTTACCTAACCAAGCAAAATCTTGCTCACCATGTAACATATCCCTTTATGTTCCCCCAGCCCATATCCCTTTACTACAATTCACTACAATTCCATATTCATATTCTAGTATGGTCAGGATTCAATCTACATTTGTCCTTAGATTTTACTAGCAAGTAAGTGCAACAGTTACAGCTATCCTTCACAAGCAGCCTTTTAAGTTTTTTTGCAGTAACCAAATTGACTGAAAAATTATTGCGTTTGCACTGAAAAAAATATTTTACTGACAACCAAAATTAAGGACAAAGGTTGATTTCTTCTAGGACCATATTCACTGATATCATTCTTGTGTTTATTTGTCTGGAAAAGGGACCCAATAGAGGCCTTACTGAAAACATTGATGTCTGACATATTGTTATCGTGTTATTTATTGTATCACTTTACCATACAGGTTTCCATCACTCTGCCTTGGACTTGAGGAAAAAACTTTTTTCAAAAGGGAAGGGGTAGAGGGTGGCCATTTTTTTGACTGAGCATTGACTCTGGCCTTCAAAGGGTATTACATCAATTGGATTATAAAAGGTTAGTCTGGGTCAAACCAATTAGACTCAATTTGCATGCAAAACTTAAAACCTGTATATGGTTTAAGCCAGTTAGGATCACAGTAATGGTGGGGCTGCAGCTTATGGTAGGAGTAAGTGGTGCCAGAGGCAGGGCAGTCACGCCATGGCCTTGCAGCAGAAGTGAGGTATGCTGGGACATGTTTTCCAGTTTCTTGGGAAATCCGTGGTTTGGACCGGTGAACTTTCACATTGGCAAGGGGAATGGTTGTAGCATAGAAGTGGAGGTGCCATTTAGATCATACGCTAGTACAGCACCCTGTGACCATTTTCGTCCCATGATTCAAAGAGAATACTAGATATAAGAAGATTGGTTTGTGAGAAATTAACCATAAAAAATGCCAAAATTATACATTTGTATTTCAGGAAGATGTAGCTTGCTGTATGGGAGCTAATGGCAGTTTTATAACTGAGGAATATGCTATTCGATTCAATCCTCAATCCTTTAGAGGGATAGTTTTCTTTTTCATTGGCTTTTAGGAAATTCACACAGCTTCTTTGTTCTTAGAATTCACAACCCCACACCTGTATCTAGCTCATCATGCAGTTCAAGGGAGAAATCTTTAAATAGACAAATATGTAAAAGATAAACATTTCAAAATATAAACTCCTGTCTTATTGCCGCTCTGGTAATGTGTGGTTATTTGTATTACTGTCACCTTCCTGTCAGCTTTAATCAGTCTGGCCCTTTTGTTCTGACCTCTCTTTTTTTTTGCCCGCAGAAGTGCTGCTCACTGGATGTTTTTTGTTTTTCGCACCATTCTCTCCAAACTCCAGAGACTGTTGTGCTTGACAATCCCAGGAGATCAGTAGTTTCTGAGATACTCAAACCACCCTGTCTGGCACACACAATCATTCCATGGTCAAAGTCACTTAGATCACATTTCTTCCCCATTCTGATATTTGAACTGAAAAACAGCTGAACCTCTTGACCATATCTGCATGCTTTTATGCATTTAGTTGCTGCCACATGATTGCCTGATTAAATATTTGCATAAACAAGTCGGTGTGCAGTTCTGCTGAATAAAGTGCAAGTGTATGTATATAGTATGTACACAGATATATACTACCATTCAAATGTTTGGGGTCACCTTGCCTTTTTCTGATTTAATATAGAAATGTTTGTTTGATTACAAACATTTTCTATGTTTGTAATCAAATAATTCATATGTGGTCAAAGTTCAAATTCAGAACTTTTATTAAAGGGTATTTTTTATGTGTTTTATATGTAGTCCCCCATTTCAATGTTTGAGACAAATTAACATAATGTCAAAAAAAAGAGTCTGGTTTTTTATTTGGTTGCATATCCTTTGCATGGCATAACTTCCTGATGTCTGTAACGCATGAACATCATCTGGATATCTTATTTTGAGGTAGTCCTACAAACCATGCTAAAATTATTTTGAATGGATCTCTATGGGAACTGGGGGGTGGGATTCAGCAGTAAATTATGCTGATACAGTATGGAACATATTTTTTGGCTAAATGTTTTCATCAAGGGTCCAAAGTATGAAATGAGCCTCAAACCACTGTGCTGCTGTCAGATATGCAGTAGATATGACAATAATTGTTTCTCCTGAATATTATTTCCATTGAGTTCAACAGGAATTCATCAGGAAAAACATTTATTGTAGTATCTACTGCATATCTGAGAGCAGCATGATGGTTTGAGGCTCATTTGATAACTTGGACCCTTGATTACTTAAAGCCATTTAGCCAACAAATGTGTTCCATACTGTATCAGCATCATTTACAGCTGAATCTAGTCCCACCCCCCAATTCCCATTGAGATCTATTCAAGTGCAGAGCATTATAGTATCACTTGTTGGACAAACTGAAAAGAAGCATACAAAGGATATGCAACCAAATACAAAACATTACTTTTTTATTTTACATTATGTTCATTTGTCTTAAACATTGAAATGGGGAAATGGGGGAAATAACTGTAATTAATACATGGTGAAACCAACATGTATAAAAATACTCTTTAATAAAAGCATCTGTGCTTTGCGCTTTGATTCCATTTTTTGATTACAAACAGAAAATAAAATATTAGATTAAAGGTACAATAGGTACAATGACGGCTTGACACTCTGTACCAAAACATTGTATAGCTGTACAATAATTCAAGCTCATTGGTTGAAAATTGCCACAGCCAATGGCATTTCAACATCAGTGCATTTACAGAGGGGGAGGGATAAACAGTGTTGTGATTTGAGGGTATTTGTTGCTGCTCTATTGGCCATTAGAAGGAAATTACCTATTGTACCTTTAAAAAAAGGAAAAAATTGGATCTAAGTGACTTTGACCGTGGAATGATTGTTGGTGGCGGACAAGGTGGATTGAGTATCTCAAAAACTGATGATCTCCTGGGACTTTCACTCTTCACAAGAATGGTGCAAATAAAAACTCCAGTGAGCAGCAGTTCTGCAGACAGAAATGGCTTGTTAATGAAAGATGTCAGAGGAGAATGGCCAGACTGGTCAAAGCTAATAGGAAAGTGACAGTAACGCAAATAACCACACATCACAGCATTATATAAATAAATACAGGCGTATGCAAAAATGTGGGCACCCCTGGTCAAAAATGTTACAGAGTTAAATGTAATGTTACTGTTCATAAATGATAAAAAGGAAAACTGACTTGGGCAAAAGTTTGGGAACACTTTTGGATTATTCTTTGAAAAGATGATTACTAAGGCCCAGACCCAGGTGATTTACAATGAGTCAGGGTTTCAATGAGTCTTGGGTGAACGTTTTATTCTGCATGGCTGTTCTGTCTGGTGTTAACAACCATGGGTTCATCTAAACAGTTGTCCAATGATGTCAGAAAACTCTGTAGTTTTAAACCCCCTATTTCCACTGTCAGAAACACTATTAGAAAATGGAAGATAAATGGAACAGTTGAAGTTAAGTCAAGGTCTGGAAGACGAAGTAAATGTTCAGATAGAATGGCTTGATACCAGGTGAGAAATACTTAGAAGAACCCACACATCACTGCAAAAGAGCTGCAAAAAAGAGGAGCAGGCACAGGTCTCACTGTTCCCAGGACAACACTATAACATACTTTAAACAACATAGACCTACATGGCAAAGTTGCCAGAAAGAGGCCTTTCTTATGACTGCAACACAGAATTAAGTGTCTGAAGTCTGCAAAAGAAAACATTGAGAAGCCTCAAGCCTTTTGGAACAATGTGTTTTGAACTGACAAAACCAAAATTGAACTTTTTGGCCACCACCAAGGTATCATTTGGAGAAAAAAGGGTGAAGCTTTGTATGGAGGTTCGTCCATTATACTTTGTGGTTGTGTGGCAGCTGGGGGCACAGGACATATTGTGCGAGTGCAAGGAAAAATGGATTCCACAAAATATTAAGAAATTCTGGAGGCTAATTTTCAAAGGTCAGTCCAGACACTGAAGTTGAAGAGCGATTGAGTATTCCATCAAGACAATGATCCCAAGCATACCTCAAAATCAATCATGAAGTACCATGAAGGTTTTGGAATGGACACAGTCCCCAAACTTGAATATTATTGAAAATCTGTGGAGAGATCTCAAATATGCTGTACATGCAAGGAGGCCAAACAATATTTCTGAGCTAGAGGTGTTCTGCCAGGAAGAATGGGGGTAAATTCCAAAAGCAGGAATTGAAAGACTCTTAGCTGGCTACAGGAAGCATTTGCAAGCTGTTATAGTTGAGGAGTTACAAAGTACTAACTTAAAGGGCTTCCAAACTTTTGCACAGGGCCTTTTTCCTTTTTTTTTATATTATTTTGAAACTGAAAAAAAAACAAAACCAAAAAAACAAGCTATTTAATAAGGGGTGCCGATAATTCAGTAGTTTTCCTATTTGTTTAAATGTAACATATAGATTATTATCCATGTTGTTAACCAAATAGTCTTTTTCTTCATCTTTATCAAGGGTCCCGATAATTCTGAAGCCCACTATATATATATATGTATATATATATATATATATATATATATATATATAATATATATATATATACAATATATAATATATAATAATATATAATATGTGTATATATGTATATATAATATATAATAATAATAATAATATATATATAATAAATAATATATACACATACATACATGCATACAATGCAATCTGTAAATATTTGGACAGTAACACAATTTCTGATGTTTGGGCTCTGTAAACTAGCACATTGGATTTCAAATGAAATCATGAATATTAAAGTGCAGACTGCCAGCTTTAATTTGAGGGAATTCACAGTGGTTTCCATATCGGGTGATCTGTGTAGAAATTACAATCCTTCTTATACACAGCCCCCCCCATTTCAGAGCATGATAACATTTAGGAAAAATTGCTTCACGGTTTTTCTGATTAGCCAGGTGTGTTCAATCACTTCCTTTGTGCAAGAATAAAAGAGCTTTTAGTATCTAGTCTTCTAGTTTTTTGATTACCTTTGGAGTCTGTTTTTGGTGTTTGTCAACATGAGGATCAGAATTTTGCCATTGAAAGCCAAGAAAGCCATTATGAGGCTGAGCAATCAGAGAAAAAACAATCAGGGACATCGGCAAAACAATAAGCTTACCAAAATAAACTGTTTCATTAAGAAGAAATAGAGCACCAGTCAGCTCAGTAATCGCAAAGGGACTGGTAGGGAGGAAGAACTCAGTTGAACAACAGTTGATAACCAAAGAATTCTTGCCATATTGAAGAAAAAACCCAAAAAACCTTCCTGACAGAAACACTCTTCAGGAGGCAGATATGAATGCGTCAGTGACCAGTATCTAGTTGAATCAGAGTGATGGCAAGAGCTAAGTGTGGAGGCCAAAAGGAACTGCTCAAGATCCATACCACCCCTCTCATCTGTGAAACATGGTGGTGCAGGTGTTATAGATTAGGCATGTATGGCTGCCACAGGTGCTGGCTCAGTTCAGTTCATTGATAATGTAACTGATGCTAGCAGCAGAATTAATTCTTAAGTGTACAGACGCACCTTATCTGCTCAAGTTCAGCCAAATACCTCTACATAATGGTGTTCCAAACTGTAAAATGTTGCTAAGCCTATTGTTTGGTCGATGTCTCCAACTGTGTTTTTTCTTATTTCTCAGCCACAAAATGGCTTCCTTGAATTTCATTGACAGAACTGTAGCAGACTCCAAAGGCAATTAAAAGCCTAGAATCAAGCCTAAATACTCTCTTATACCTGAACTCAGGAAGCGATTGAACACACCCGACTAATGAGAAACACCTGAGAAAACATTTATCCCAAATGTTATGGCACCCTGAAATGGGGAGTGCGGGTAATGTATAAAAACGGCAGTAATTCCTGGCTCACCTCAAAATGATGTAAAAACCCTCAAATTAAAGTTTGGCACTTTCACCTCATACTCATTATTTTGTTTCAAATCCAATGTGCTGGAGTACAGAGCCAAAAAAACAGAAATTGTGTCACTGACCCAATGCAGACTGGATATAACTATTTTAATCACAGCTCGTCTTTATAGGTATTTTTAAATAATATTGACAATAGAAAAAATAGGGCAATGACAGCAAGCCCTTCGAGTTGATGGGTTCATCTGACAGACTCTACGCATCGGAGAGTGGCCTGTCTCAGGCACGGTGTATCATCCAGCTCTGCTGGAGGAGGGAAGTGAGAGATGCCCTCGTGGGTCCTTAAAGTGCAGTTCAGTTGGCGGTGATTCACAGTGCGTATTGCAAGCGGTTTGGCTGGCACTCACTGTGGCGAGCTCCGCAGCTGGTTACTGCTCAGAACAGCCAGGTCTCAGGCACACTGCAGATCGAGGGCCGCTGACACCAGCTGCAGGGAGAGATTGCACTGGGAGCGCATTCACACGTGTGCACCTCCTATCTTTCCCTTAGACATTCCACAGTCACAAGAATAGACCCCACACCAAAATAGACAAATGTCTTAAACCTTCCATCACTTTTGCTCACACACACACACACACACACGCGTACATGTACACACACATACAGCACCAGCACTGCTTTCCCAAATAACTCACACCTCAAAGCACCCACATTTAGAGAGACAGAAGCCTACTCATCGGGTCAGTGAAAAAAGTCCATCTGTTCTTGAGCTATAACCCTTGTGACTGCGATTTGCCTGATAGATGGGCTGAATCAACGGATTTATCTTATTTCTCTCCAGAGGTGATATTTTATTTATATGATAAAATGCTTGGAAAGTGATTAATTTGTCAGGGGAATGGCTTGTTACTGTAAATTTACTGAACATGTAATAAACTAGATTGCCTTAACACAGATGGGCAAATGAACAGCTTTTCAGCACAGCCCCAATGAATACTGGATTGCAGTTTATAGCAGGAAGGACTATTAAAGTCCTGATAGTGATGATAACAATGAAAACAATTATTTTAGAAAACAGTTCTGATTGGCACCTCTTTTGTGTTGAGTACATTCACTGTGAACAGATTTTCTATTATTTAAGTAAATGCAATAACAATTGTCTTGCATGATAATATTTATTTTTTTGCTATAAATTTGTGATTGAAATTTTACTGCTTGTCTTACTAAAGTCATAAAGACATTTCGGAGATATACACTTTTTAAACAAAGGCAAAGTTATGTGTGTGGGTGTGTGCATCCATACATTTATGGAGGTCCCGCACTCAAGAGTAGGAGTGTTTTTCCAAACTCCAATTAGTTACGTCCCATAAATCAATCTCAAAATGAAGGATTGGTGAAAATCATAAGCAATCATCCAAACCATTGATGTCTTTCTATTCAATTAAAGTTGCCTCAGTAAGTTGCCTAAATTCACTTTAAAAAAATTGTACTATTAAGAGTACAATAGGTAGGATTTTTGTGTTAAAACATTGTTACAATACCATTGTAAATCCCTTCCTATCAAGGCTCACTGACATGTTGACTCACCCTCTGCTTGTGTTTATAGTCCTTAAATTCCAGTTTCAAAATACGCAGTTGACAGGCCATCACTCTGTACCAAAACATTGTATTGCTGTACAATAATTCAAGCTCATCGGTTGAAAATTGGTTCTAACTGCCACAGCCAATGGCATTTCAACGTCAACACATTCACAGCGAAGGGGTGGGATAAACAGTGTTGTGGTTTGAGCGTGTTTGTTGCTGCAATTCCTCTCTTGACTGTTAGAAGTCCAAAATAACCTATTGTAAGCATATTCCCGTCCAGCTAAAGCTACAAACACAAGGGTGATACTATTCTTTAAACAAATTAGAACATATAGCCCATGTAGGTCAATTTATTATTGAACTCAACACCACCAGTGTATAGAAGAGTGTATCCTGTGAAGATGGTATAGACTGCCATGCTAAAAAAAAAGTGTGTATAATGACGTGTTCAGATAAAGCAAGCAGCCCTAACCAATCCAGGCCTAACACACCCATTCTGTCTTGAAACCCCGAAGAATTGGTAAATAGGTAAATTGAAAAATAAATAGATAAGCGTGTGGGGCTTGTGCATGTGTCATACACAGCAGATGCAGCCACGTTTAGGAAGTGAGGCAGAGTGGGTATTACAGAAGTAAACCAGATTATGGGTGGAATGTGAATTAGATTTGGTAACAGATGGTGGTGTTGAAAATTTAAGATGCTTTTCGAGGGGGAAGGTGGCAAGCGGTGGCCCGGAGCATCTCCTTGCATTTGATAGATGGGTATAAATCACAACAATCCCGACTTGACAGCCAATTTGGGGAATCTGATCTGTTTAAAGACACGGCTAGCCTGCACCACTGACCAAAGATGTTTTTTTTTACTTTCCTTCTTTTCCTTCCCTATTCTTTTTTCATTGGGCTGTCATACTTCCCTCTTTTACCATCTGTTTAATATATTCTGTGTCTACGTCTATATACACTCAGTGAGCACTTTATTAGGTATTTATTAGACTTATTTTTGCTGCTGTAGCCTATCCACTTAGAGGTTTGATGCGTTGTGCATGGTCTTCTGCATACCACTGTTGTAATCTGTGATTATTCGCGTTACTGTCACCTTCCTGTCAGCTTCAACCAGTCTGGCCCTTTTCTTTTGACCTTTCTCATCAACAAAGCATTTCCGTACACAGAACTGCCACTCATTTGATGTTCTTTGTTTTCTGCACCATTCTGAGTAAAATATAGAGAATGTTGTGCATGAATATCCCAGGAGATCAGCAGTTACAGAAATACTAAAACCAGCCCGTCTGGCACCAACAATCATCCCACAGTTGAAATCACATAGATCACATTTTCTGTCTGACGGTTCATGTGAACATTAACTGGAGCTTGTACGTATCGACCCATATCTGCATGATTTTATGCACTGTTGCCACACGATTGGCTGATTAGATAATGGCATGAATAAGCAGGTGTACAATAAGTGAGTGTATATACAGTGAAGTCTGTAAGTATTGAACAGTGGTACACTTTCTGTTATTTTGGCTCTGTCAAAGTGCAGACTGTCACCTTTAATTTCAGGGGTTTTACATCCATGTTAGGTGATTCTTGTACATTATATTACATCCATTTTCATACAATTGGCCAATTGTATTTTGATCTGTGAAGTCTATTCAATCATTTTCTTAGTAAAGGTTTAAAGGAAAACACCAACAATATGCCCCCAATTGTGAAACCAGTTTTTTGGTGTCTTTATGAAAAATGTAAATAATTTCAATGCACAGCAATAAAACCTAAAGTAAAAAAAACTACTAGTAAATTTCTGTTAAAAACCACAGAAAATTAAGTAGGATATGTGCCATCTCCTTAAAAATAGTACTTCTAGTACTTCCAATAATTATAATAAATACAGCTGTAAGCAGCAATCCCGGGGGTCAAGCAGCAAGCCCAACGCGCCATTGCAATATCTGAGCTACCCTCTACCATTGTGCAAATTTTCGGAAACATCAACTAATTGGTTAGAGTAGGTGCAGCTATACGCTCCCATTGTTTAAAATTTGTAAACAATTTGTTATAGCACCACCGCTAATATTTCAGCAGGGGCCATGATCAGTGCTCTACTACAAATGTACCCAGTTTCCGAAAAATTGACACGGCGGTTATGCCTAAACAGGAAATGAGCTCTCTATTTGATTTGATTGTAATAATGAGTAGTAATATTATTGTAATAATGTTGAATGTAATCATAGAAATGCTAGTATGAATGTAGCAGTTTTAGTATTGTCAAAGCATTTACAGCGATGTCTCCAGTGTCTAGCTGAGCAGTAATAAAGTAGGAAGCTGTACTCTGTAGGGCTGCAGGACCTGGGGTGATGTTTTAAAGCCCTCTCTTCACTGAGCGGCATCTCACCTGATAAATAGCACACTTATCTGGCTAGCTGCTGCAAGCAAATGACCTAAATCATCATGATTCGCATCTAGTAGTGAGCTGCAAGTTGTCAAACTCCACATTTTTGCAGCGCACCAGCTCTAATCAACCCTGAATCAGCCCTACACAGCAGTGCTGTGTTCAACCTACACCTCCACGAGTAGTAAGGGGTGAACAAGGCTGCCACTCATACTTCAGCCACGCTACTTTATGTAAATACATGTGCTAAAAACACATTTAATTTACCACTGTTGAGGAAACAACACATTTACCGAGTTCTGAAAGTATGTTTCTCTTAAAAACACTAATATTTATATTACATACTATAACAATATTAATTATTTGTGACATTTAACTGTATTGTTATGGATAAAACAACCAGAAACAACACATTAATTAAGTTTAGCTCCACTTAAAGTTTATTCTAATATTTTCTATGTGTTCATTTTAAAATGTAGATTTGGAGTGTTGGATGTGATTTAATATAGGGCATAAAAACTTGCCTTTGATCACATACCATTGGTAATCTCTCTTAGACATGAGAAGTGTGTGCTTTCATGGGAAGCCGTTTTGTGTATTCCAGTCAGATTTAAACATGCCGGTCTCACCCAGCATCCCAGACATTTTTACAGCCTGCTGTCCCATTGTATAAATCTGTTTTTGCCATTATCACATCATTGCATTGTAATCACAGGTGTTATTTTTCCAGCTCTTCATCGACAACGAAGTGAATTACTGCTTTCCACCCTAGTAACGTTATAACAATTGATTTCCCTCCATCAGATGAGGATTTAAATGCATGGGGGTGGTTTAACCCCTTAAGTGTGGGGTTTCTTTGCATTCCTTCTTTGTTCAATCACTATGGTAACGGGATATACTATTTGAAAGCATTAAAACTCTATCTGTATGACCTATGTCATTGCCTTCGTGACAACAGTTCCTAATAAGCATGGGGGGCCCTCACCTTCTCTGTATTTTGGAGATCCACAGACGACAAATTAGGTAATGAGTGTCCTTTTCAAAGCAAGGGTCCAGCGAACCAAATGCATTATAGTTTCTTATTCTAAAAATGTGCTACCTCTGAGAAATGTCGATAGAATGTCCATTGTTTACTTAGAATTACTCTGGACGAATTGTTATTGTTGTCGGTTTTGTGGCATACTTCTACAAAAGTACTACGTTGGAAAATGATCTAGGGACTGAACTCAGTTAGGCTACATTTTATTTGTATAGCACTTTTTACTGGTATACTGTCACAAAGATGCAGAGGAAATTCAAAAGAATATTGTGCAATTACCGACCTGAGCCCCCTAAATAGAAAACGAATTGCATTGGGAAAATAAGTTTAATTCATGAGATGTTGATATTGCCAAAAGCTTAATTAATCTTTTTGCGGTTAAACAAATCTATCCATACATTAAGTCTACTGTGGATAATTGTATGTTTATGTATAGCCTATAGATCAGGAACACAAAATTGAAACTGGGGGCACAAATCAAATCTGAAGGGGCAATGCTTCCTTTTGCCCCCTCATGGTGCCGGGTCTGAACCACTGTGTAGCCACAAGGGGGCATTCAAATACACCACTAATTAAAAGTTAAGCATATACATTTCATGCAAGGAAATTAAGTGGAGGCTTGTGTGCAAAACAGTACAGTTTTATTAAACATCAATGGAAAAGCAGTTAATAAAAGGTAAAATAGGTAAACGGCACCTTCACTGGCCATGTACCGTACACGCAACAACTATGGCCAAGAGGGAACAGTCAAAACTGTAATTCATTGCATGATAGTGGTGATGCCACTGTAAACAAGCTGAACCCATCAGGGCAGGAGCGACCGTCTCAGCTACAGCTGATTGAAACTGAGCTAGAGCAGCACCCCTTCCCCTTTCAGGGCGAAGGTGGCAGTCTCAGCTACAGCTGTTGACTGGTGTCTTCCCCCACCAGGGCAGAAGCGACCATCTCTGCCATCGCTGATTGGGACTTAGCTAGAGCGGGGCCCCTTCCCCTGTCAGGGCAAGGGTGACCTTCTCAGCTACAGTCATAAAACGGCGCCTCTTATGGAGGCTCAGTTGACCCCAGAGGGATGTTGGGGGTAGATGCTGTAGCATATGCGTAGGCCCTTCTGTACCTATTTCACCCCTTCCCTCTTCTGCCAGTGGTTCTGGCCAGAGTGAAGGTGTTGCGTGCCAGGGTACTGCTGGTGGCCCAGATTGGCCCCATCTAGTCCTGGATGGCTGAGCTGGGAGGATGCTGAGGGGATCACCTTGGTCTCTCCCAGCCAGACCACACTATCTCGGGTGCAGGGACTTTGCCGCCACCCGAACCCAGAGTTATTCAGGCTGAGTGTTTGGCCCAGTGCTTATGACAACTCTATAGGTAGCCAGGGTGCACTATTCAGGTCGCTGGAGGAGGTTCTGCAGGAGCAGAGACCTGGGCTTGCGTGGCACTTGATAGGTTCTGTTCTTTCTTCAGTCCCTTCTGGAGAGTAGGGGTTATCTGGTGGCTATATCAAGCCACCCCAGGCTTGTCAGTGGCTCAACGGTAGGCAGTCAGTTGCCTCTTAAGGGCACATGGAGGCTATGCCTGCCAAAGCTATATGGACTGTAGGTGCACCCAGCATGTTTGCAGTTGGGAGGTGTCCATAACCGGGCCAGGGGTTCGGCCTCGCTGTTCAGCATTGTTTTTATTATTGTCTGTTTTGATTCATTTTAGAAGCTTGTGGCGTAAGGTGCAATGTAGCAACATGTTCCCATTTGTAGCCTATTGATCAGAACAGTCAACCAGCCAGCTTTAGTGCAGGTATCCTTTGGTTTAATATGAGACTTGTGGTGATTGTTACAGCATAGCGACGCTGCTGTCTGCATTGATCAGAACAAGCTGGCTTTAGTGCTGGGTTTCCCTTCAATTAAATGTAAAACTTGCCGGTAGCAATTCAGGCTCTTGTATTAACGTTTTCTGTAATAGAACTAATGAATGGGGAACTAAAATGTAAAAGAAGGGACAACATTTACAGCAGAATTCAAATCTCATTGGGAAGCTAAAATACCATACAGTTGAATGCATGCTAGCTTTACAGCTTAGGGTAGCTCCAGTTGTAGCGAAATACAGAAAAAGAAAGACCGGTACTGGTGTCTTGTACACACCCCAGGGTGTCCAATCTACAGTCTATGTGTCCGATACGTCCCCATAGCGGCTAATCCTATCAAAGGCAGCACAGGATAAAAAAATCTGAAAGGAAAAAAATATATACTACCGGTGTATATTAATCACATTTTTCTACTTAAAGAACAGAGTGTAACCAATATTTTCGCCTATTTCCATATTTGCCTGAAAATACGTTTATGTTTCGTTGTTGTCCAAGGAACCCATGCGATAATAGATAATTGAACGCTACTTTCAGCCAAAAGCGGTCAGAAAAAGTAAAAGGAATGAAATCTACTTGTAATTAAGACATTTTAATTGGCTGCTGTCACTCGCTAGTTATATCTTTCGCTTAAACGCTCACACTATAATGCAATGGTAGGAAAAGCGATCTGAAGATGTCTTTCATCACTTCAAAATCATTAATTGAACTAGCACATAGTATTCAGTCTGATTGTAGATTAGTAAAGGAGGCATACCTCCATTGGCATGTCATTTTATGTGTTTTAGCCAATAAGGAATTAGTAGGGGGAAAAAAGGGGAAAAAAAGGGAAAAAAAGGGATGACATGACTTCTATGACAAGGCCAGCCCATTTTGAGGTAGCTCTGCTCTGCTTTTTACCTCCCCTGGCCCTCAACTGTCCATCCATTCTGGCCTGTAGGTGTCACTGTTTAGACATTTTGCAATATTACAATATTGAATCTTTTTCCAACGACAATAAGAGAAAAAAAAATTGAGAGAAAAAAGAAAACTCAAAAAAGAGAGGAGGTACTACCTCCCCTACCTCTATTAACCAGTCTCCTCTGATCTGTACCCACCAAACCACCTTGTATATTTGTCTCAATTTCACAAAAAGCTAGCATCCTGACACATCAGGAGAGATGTCACTCTTTAGAGGACAAATCAATGATCATACCTATATACCTATTTTATTTGACGGCCATGTAAGGATAAGGATCTATCCAATAAGAAAGCTATGGAAGAAAGTGAAAAGTGTACCCTGCAAAACAGATTTTCGGAGATCTTCGGGGCACAGCTCCCTTAGTAATATTCTATTTATACTTTAATACATGTGACAGCATTGGTTAACTTGTTGCAGTCTTGCCATTAAGCTTACAATATTGTGTAGAAGGTATCATCAGTTATTGACAGTTACATTTAAGTTACATTTTTACTATTTAACTGGTGTTTATTTTGCCTCAAAAAGGGATTGTGGAAATAAAAGGAAAAAACACTCCAAACTTTTTGGATCTGCGCCTTAATCCAATGATTGCATGTTTGGCTCCATGGTTCTCAGAGCACTGAATCACTCAAACAGTCTAATGACACCTCGTCATTGCCAAGTGGCTGTATTTTCTCAAATTGTTTGTCTGTTGATTTGCAATGTCTTGTTTCAGCATATTAAATATAAGCCAAACAGACAGAGAGAAATTAAAAGCAGACTATAATCTCTAGGGTTGACTTAACCTTTGAGAAAATATAAATAAATGTATTTTGGATGCGTAAGGAAAATTTATTACAGGGAAGCTAGTTGGTTTTTGATCACATCTCTGATGACAGAAAATGTACAGTGGTGCGCACATCCTTTTTAGTGCGCTCACAGTGACCAGTTCAGCTCTTGTACAAGGGAATACAGCTCTCTCTCTCTCTTAATCTCTCTCTCCCTCCCCAGCACACCATTAATTTGTAAGAGACATGAGTGATTCATTTGTGTACATTGTAAAGCTCCTGGCTTCACTCCCACAGGCTAATTGAACCTATTTCCCCTCCATTTTCAACCACAGAGAATAAAATAAGTACAGTTAAATGTTTTCAACATAAGGGGGATGCTAAATGCTTTCACTTTGCCACATGGCATCCTTAATTACAAGCTTGTTACCATGTTACCAAAACCAACTATTGTTTTAATCAAGGATTAACAGCCATTACAAAAAGCAATTACAAAGCATTAGAAAGTTACAACTCTTCCTTTTTAGCATGACAAATAAGATACCACTTGTGGTGAATTTTAATACTGAGTAATGCATTTTGCATTTATTTCATCGGTATGCTGAGAAACACACTCCCCTCCTTCTTTTTTCCTACTTGACAATTACCATTTCCATTCATGAGCTCAACCTAAATTCCAATGCTTTATACACTAAAATTCTCTGTTAATAGCACACCACAGAATTGAAACTACCCTGTATGCTGAAAACAGATAAAATCATTACTTTCAAAGGCAAAGGCTTTCTTTTCTTCTAAAATATAGGATTTAGAATTCTATTCCTCTCAGAGCTAATGTGAATTTTACTGCCTCTAATTTTAGATTCAAGTGCAGCACAGAATAAAACCCACCATCTGACAATTGAATTTATAGATAGTTGTGAATATTGCGGGCCTGGATTAATAGAGTCATAGAATTTGAAAGACCAAGACAGGGTGAGAGAGACAGCTAATAACTTTCAGCCAAAGTTATAGAGCATAATGTCTCCTGTAGAGAAGCTTAAGGACTGTTGTAAACTAAATGAACAGTTGCAGTTCTGGTTTGCCTCTTGTTGTTCAGTCTTGGGGTGGACACATCCTTTTCAGTGACCTCAAAGACAGTTATTAAATGGTCACCAGTTCAGCTCATGTACAAGGGAATACAGTCCTCAGACAAATTTTATGTCTCTTCGCCATTGACGAGATCACCACAGTACTCACCAACTTAGCAAAAGTTAAATATTTAAAATTTTAAGAAGTATATCTGAGGGGGCTCCAGAATTATTGGCACCCTTGAAAATGGAGGAAAAAAGGCTGCATATAATAGATAATAATCTACAGTCCATTCAAAAAGTATTTGAACAGCAAGTTCAATTCCTTACATTGTAGACAATTGAGTTTGAGGTCAAAAGATGTAAATGAGATAAAATATCTGAATTTCAGTTTTTTCTGGTATTTTTATCTAGCTGTATTAAATAACTTCGAACATATGACCACTTTTGTCAGGCCTCCCAATTTTTGCCTTGCTGTTCCAGTACTTTTGGAGCAGACTGTATATCTTATGTTCAAACATGTTTTTCATTTAGTCTCATTTTTTTCTGAAAATCACAGGTGCCAACATTATTGGCACCCCTAACAATTATTGTAGATAAAGTAAAAAAAGTCAATACAGTTTTACTTTTATTTAGTTAATTTAAAGAAACAATATTATGTAATTCTATCACTTCCTGTTTCACTAGAGTATAAAGCATGGGAAAAGCCGAAGACACAAATGGTAATTGACCAATAAAATACATAAACAGCAAAACATAGCACTGTAAGGGTAATAATAAAAAGGTGTAAGACATATGGAATCCTTGCAAACTTGTCAGGAGGAGGATGTAAGTGCATATTATCCTCACGGACAGCAAGAAGATGGTGAGGGAGGCCATTAGTAATCCAAGGATCGCAGTTTATGAATTGCAAAGATTGGTTGTGTCTTGGGGTCACCAAATCTAAAAAAAACCCCAAAAAAACCAAACATAAAATGGCTTCACATCAGCAAATTCTTTGGAAGGGTGGCACAAAGACAGCCCTTATGGAGCACAATAAACAAAATCAAGCATCTTGAGTTTGCCAAACCTCATTGGAATTATGACTGGAAGTTAATGCTATGGTCAGGTGAGACCAAAATTTTACGCGTTACACCTCACACACCATCGACATGTTTGGCCACAACATGGAATGCATACAAGGACAAGCACCTCTTACCTACTGTCAAATATGTCGGTGGGTCATTGATCCTGTGGAGATGCTTTGCTGCCAGTGGTCCAGGGACACAAATTAAGATCAATGGCACAATGAATTCAACAAAGTACTTTAAAGTGTTAAGTACATCAAAATTCTGAGAATGACACAATTTTAGTCTTGATTGTAAGTAACAGTAAGTGCATTGTATAAAAATTCTTATGTGTCAAAAATGGTCTTGCCTCCCAATTTATTTAACAGAGCTCGGGAAGTGTCTTAACTCAGTTGGGAATTGCCAGCAGATGGCTGCGGTGTGTGTACAGAGGCAGAAAACACATACTTTTCTACCATGAAGGGACGTATTGGAAGTATTTGATGAGATGGAATTGTTGAAAAAGTAGCGTCTTGATTGCTGGGGTATTATGTTTGTCACAGATGTTATATATTCTCCTACTGCAGGCAATAATGCTCCCATAGTATAAATGAAAGTTATCATGTCACTATAGGCCAGATGTACTAAACCTTTTGCAACATTTTTCAGGCGCACATGTGATGCATTCTGTCCAGGAAACATGCATCATATGTATCAAAGTGGTGCGCCGGGTGATCACCACAAGATGCACTTATGTCTTTAATGCATATGCGTTTAATGGTGGATTGTGCAAATAAAGGGTGGCTGATTAAGTATTCCGTGAAATTTACAAAAGTTCACGCAATTAATGAGAGTCAAATTCTGCATGATATTTCTCTGCCACTATAGAGCAGGCTCTAGCTTATTATGAGAAATAAGATGAGATGTACTGGTACCTTCCAAACGATATTCCCATTCTATCTCAGCAATAGTGAAGCTCATTGCAATGTTACATCTCGCATTTAATTCAAACTAAAATAGCCTCCACAGCTAGAATATATACACATTTTGTCCTGCACTGGATATAATTTTACTTGGCAGCCGATACATGGATATCGCCACACGCAGTGAAGATATTCAATGCAGTAAACACCTGTTATAACTGCACTATTTAATATCTGTCTCTTTTGCAAAATGTTATTTGTAGGTAGTCCCATTCACTGATTGCAAATGAGCTGTAGCCTTCGTAAATACTAAGACACTAATTTCAAACTGTGACGGCACCCCACATATCCTCGTCAGGCCGCATTTTGCGCCGCAAGCTTTGTGTACGTAAATCTTGCCCTATGGTTCCTGGCAAAATACTGGTAAAATACTACAATGCACAAGTGATGACTTGGGCCCAGGTAGAGCTATACATGCCACCATCAGGGTTTTGACAGCTCCAAACAATGTCAGGGAGTTCACTGATTACCCTATGCATCTCAGAACCATCTGTCAGAACCTAGCGGCTTGGATTGCAGGCTTTCCCTGGGTTGTTGGAGTTATTGATGGCACACATATCTCTGTATACTTCTCAATCATGAGATGAGCATCGGGCAAGTCCTGAGACTTGGGCTACCAGGCTCTGAGATTCTCTTTATGAATTAAAATCTCCCTTTTTCGTGATGTGCAAAGTAGGCTACATCGTATCATCTCTCGTCACAATTGTCTGGAGTTCGTTTAGTGGAAGGGAAGGAGGAATTCTTTGTTTGCAAGATTTTTTGCCATGCTTTTTTGTCTTATTAAATTCTTCCATTTTAACACTCTGCTTGAAGTAATTAGAATTTCTTGTAGATTTTTGCCTGAATTCATTATTATCTCAACATACCATGTCATATTATATTCTATGCAGCTCTTAACAATTAGTTGTGATACAGTATGATTAGCAGACATTTACCTGAAAATGTGAATTTAAACTTGGGCCAAAATCAATTTGTAATATAAATTGAATGCAGGCACGAGCACTAAAAAATCTAGGTTTTCATTATTGGCAACCCTAACATCAACTTGTGTTTCAGTGCATGCATGGAAATGGTAGGTATCTTACTCACAGATATATATGGCCTTAAACGCAAAATAATCACTGAAACGACACTAAATTTCTTATTAAAATTAATTCTTATTAATTTAAAAAACAATTATTAGGTCCATATTTACTTTTTTTCCCAAGACACTATCCATCACCAACTCCATGCATATCTTTGTTCTGTTTACATTTTGTTTCTCATTAGATTTGCTGAAAACATTGATTAAGTTATTGTAATGACTGAAGGTGTTTGCCATTTGATCATTAATCTCCCTTTACTGAAATTCCTCAAGGCTTTGATATGGGCCCGCTCTTCCTTTATTTTTCCAAATTACTGTCTGTTGGCTGAGTCTAGTTTCTATCCTCAATCCATCTTTTACAGCTCCCCCATTTGTTCTTAAATTTGAACTGCTTTAAATTAGTTGCATTTTATTTTTTAATGTGCCAGGTTTTTTTCACAGAACAGAACAATAAAATGATCAGGTCTCTGGCCAGGGTCAGCTCTCACTGAGGCATTATATTATGCTGGAGAGGATTCACTATAGTCTAAACTTATGGGGAAGGAAAAAATCATTGAAATATGTCATGAATGGACATAAACCTCCCACATCCCACATCCCACAAGCCTGACCTCTGAAAGGGCTCACTAAAATAAATGACTGTGTGACCACACCTCACCTTGGCCCCTTCCCCCCACTATACAGGGTTCTGCGGTGAAGCCCAAATGTGCCATTTTAACTGTTTTATTCCACTGCCGCTAAGAGCTGTTTTGAAATGATAAGGTGGCCAATGTCTTTAAAAGCGGTTTCTCTCACCTTGCTACAGCCACGGTTTATAGGTCTCAGAAGAGTCTGTTTTTACAAGCTGACTGGATTTTTAGGGTCCTCATTTAGAAGCCGGCTTCCTTAATTAAAAAGCCCTTTGTGTGGTCGTTATTTGTTCCTCTTGTCCTGATTTTTAATTATCCCCACACACTGTTGGTTTTGAACTCTTGTGATTTATTCATTTATTTGTGGATTTTTACAAATAAAATTATTACAGGCATAGGAAATGAGCAATGGAGGAAAAGAAAAGAGACTTGCAAGGAAAGGTTATTTACTTGGATGTTGTTAGCATTCTCTGTGCATGTGCATGCAACTGTATATTTGTGTGTGGGAGGGCGTGGGTCCTCAGAATTACAATAACCAATATCTTCAAGAGTTTAACACTCAGAAGACCTGCAGCAATTATTAATAGTGGTGAGTGAAGTTGCAGTGCCTCTGACAGCACATTTCTTCCCATACGATATCACAGTGTCTGCAGGATTGTTGACTGGGGAGATATTTAATCCTCCCTCTTTGGCCTGGGAGCTTCCTCTAAGACAAACGAGAGATATCAATTAATTACTGCACTCATTAATAGGGCTTTCTCTCCTATGGGCTGTGGAATGGGGCAGTGGGAAGGGTGTCAACAAAAAAATAGGTTATTGGTGGAGGGTTGAGGGGGACTAGGCAGCATAAAGAAAGAAAAGGCCACATCCTAGGTAGCCATGTGGCTCTCACCGAGAAGTGTTTTTTGTTGACGGGCTGTCTGCCAGTATGATGAAGCTTTCCCCTGGCCCTGTGCTGATTGCTCTCATGTAGAACAAGTTGATATTGACTCACGAATGAATGATGACCACCACTGCAGCCCTTTTCTCCTCACTCTCCCTTTCCTGTTGAAGTGAATATGTACAGTGTTATATGTACATGTATGCAATCTGTAAGAAGTATGCAATGTTTTATGTTGCATACTATATGCAAACTATCTTTTTGGACATAATTTATAACATGGTTTACAGTTGTTTATTTAACCCTCTATGGTACGCATTGTGTAACCATGGACATTTTTCTTATTAGACTTTATGACATGAAATAGCTCCAATATTAGGGAGGGGCGGGGGAGGGGGGACATTGTGTACCACAATGGAAATTTATTTATTTATTGGTCTACACACTTGGAACACCTACATACCCAAAATGAGAGGCCCCACTGGTACCCTTTCTATACAACATGGATGGTGTCTATTTTTCTGAAAGGAGGACATGTAAATTGTGTTGTTTCTGCATAAATACAAGTGGCTTACTATAAACACTTCAAAATGAATAAATAACATTCATATTATCTCAATTCACTGCAGAACTATGTCAGACAAAATTGATTTGTGAACAATAACATAGATTTACCAAACATGCAGGGAAATATGCAGCCCTTGCAGTGAAATTTGTGGGGCACTTTGACATGCGTCTTCTATGTGATAGTAATTGTGGGAAAGAGTACCAGAGGAAAATGTAAATATTATGCAACTTAAAAACAGCATATTATTGGCTACCTAAAGGCCTACCCTTTAAATTCCAACAATGTAATATGTTTTAACAATATGTTGCCATATGGAAACACCGTACCAATGACGGATATAATGAAACCAAAGTACAGTCATAATCACGATAGTTATGAATGTAATTTATTTTTGCATTTTAAATACACAATTGTGATTGTTTTAATTATGTGTGTTTGAACTCTCAGATTTTTTTGTCGATACATATAAGAAAATATAATGGGCTGCAGTAACAATGTTAAACGCTAAGCGTTACTGTTGTCGTGTCTAGGAAACGACAGAGTCCAAATCTTCAATTTGTCGAAAAACATCTTCGCGAGGGAAAAGACGACACCAGGCAGCAAGATCTTCAGGAAAATCAGACTTTATTAGCACACGTGCATAAAGCCGGATCAGCTCTCCAGAACTGAACCCCGACTGGCATTTGTACACACATTTTATACACAGTTACTCCACCTACAACTCCTCCTCAAACCTCATTCTGGCAAATCACCCACACTTTTCTTATCGTAACTCCTCCCAACGCTCCTCCCACAACGTCATTGTGGCAAATTGCCAACAGTCCTTATGCTCTGCCAACTCTGTACAAAGTTCAGGGCATTCTGCCAACTACGTGTCCTCACTTCACCCCGCACCTGCTACCAGACCTCATAAAGTTCTGGATGCCCTCCCTCTAACACGTCATCCATACACGTCACTCTGTATCTTTCGCTTTTTATAAGACGAACTAAGCAGCAGAAATCATTGAAAATATACAGACAAACTAAACATTTCATTAATATTCACTTCTAATATACTTTTCTAATATACAGACATACTAAACATTTGATTAATTATTCTCTTCTAAGGGAATAAATGTACGTAGCATTCTTTGCTCTCATTTCAACAGTTTTCACTGTGGTTTCTTGCGTTTTCATAAGCTCAGCTATAATTAATGTTCAAGGTCAAATAGATACACTTCTGGCATAAAACATTGAGAGTCCTGGAGAAATCAGCTGTACAGTCATATCTTGCTCTGCCCGTGTCCTTGACAGTTTGGTCTACACAGTTCAAGACGGGGCCCCCCTCTGCCAGCTGGCTGGGCTCACTGTGTAATCCTAGCACAATTTAGCAGTTAATCAGTTTGAAACTATACAGGGTACATATAATACTTTAATACAGATATATTGATAAACTTTTAGCACACATCGTCGAGAGTTTTGGAGGAACCAGCCTGCTCACTAAGGCGGAGTCTGATTTTGACTTGTGATTGGTTATCATGCTTTTAGGAGGGAGATCTTTCGTTCTGTGAATTTTCCCCTACACTGTAAGTGTTCCTTTTATATTATTTGAAATTTGTTTGACGTATATGACGTTGATTCTAAAGTCAAAGCTATCCTCACAATCTCACAACCACACGAGTATACAGAATATAATTGACAGGGCTCAAGCTTATTTGTACAGTCATGAACATGCTGAAATACTTTATTTCTGAATTCATGGTCTGGTCTTTATTTAATCCCGTTTATTTGTAACAAGTTTTTTTCACGGCAAGGGCAATGGGCTGGAGCTGCACTGGATGGACAGTGAGGCATCATGAAGTGCTGTGCCTCAGGCTTCCCTCTGACAGTGCTGTCTGTCAGCCATGATTGAGAGACTTGGGTGCAGATGTACATGAGACACTTCTTCCACCAACACATCCTCCCTGTCTCCCACACAACATCACACCAGTGGCAGGTCACGTAAAGAGTCTTTGAATACCAAACGAATGGGTGGAAGTGCTTGTATTTGTACTTCTGACACAGCCACGCCATGAGGTGTCTCCTTCAGATCGCAACCCCGATAAAAAAAGGACAGATTAAAAAGGGTAGCTTTTGTGAGTGTCACATAATGTTCCCTCTTTTGTCCCCACAGGCTCCTCTGCAGAATGTCAAGCAAGGACCGTCACACTGACTCGAGTTGCCCCTCCTACATAAAGACCGAGCCCTCCAGCCCTGCTTCCCTCACTGACAGCATCAACCACCACAGCCCCGGTGGCTCCTCGGATGCCAGCGGCAGCTATAGCTCCACCATGAACGGGCACCAGAACGGCATGGACTCACCCACGCTCTATGGCCCAGCAAGCGGGCTGGGACCCAATGGCACTGCCTCGAAGCGTTACGAAGACTGCTCCAGCACCATAGGCGAGGACGCACAAATCAAGTGCGAATACATGCTCAACTCCATGCCCAAGCGCCTGTGCCTTGTTTGCGGTGACATAGCATCTGGCTACCACTATGGCGTGGCATCCTGCGAGGCCTGCAAAGCTTTCTTCAAGAGGACCATCCAAGGTTGGCTATTACACTCCTCTGGCACCGGTCTGATTTGGTTACCAGTTTGGGATCGAGTAACGGCCACCCTTTACCAAAAAAAAGGCAAAAAAATAATTTAAAAAACCATCCAAAAATGAAGGGAATAAATCTTTATACAATGTGCAAAAAACTATTCTGTGCAAAGTTTCATTTTAATATATAGTGGAGCACAATTTATGTATGCATTATAATTTT
Source organism: Conger conger (assembly GCF_963514075.1). Taxonomy (NCBI): domain Eukaryota; kingdom Metazoa; phylum Chordata; class Actinopteri; order Anguilliformes; family Congridae; genus Conger; species Conger conger. The sequence continues at coordinate 37,888,965 of NC_083760.1, read as the reverse complement.
AAGTGTGATGCCATTGTCAAACGACTACCCTCCTGTTTGTCAACACAAGGGAGCAAAAACTTTATATTTAATCTGTGCCCCACCAAAATTGTGATTTTTGGAGTTTAGCTTATTCTGTGTTTCATCCCATTAGCCAATAAAACTCAAGTTAACATACAGAGCCCCCCAAAAGTATTGGAACACCAAAGTCACTTCCTTTGTTTTTGCTATACACTGAAGACAATTTAATTCAAAGGATGTACATGAGATGATACATCCGAATTTCAGCTTTTATTTCCTGGTGTTTTTTTAATCAAGATTTGTTAAACAACTTCAAACATATTACCTTTTGTATCAGACCACCCAATTTTTAGGTGGGCAAAAGTACTGGAACACTGGTTTCTTGTTGCCCAGATGCAACCTGTTAGATTGATTGATTAAACAATAAATAGTTCTGAATGTTTAGCCTTGTGTTTTGCCTGTGAAGACTGCATTTGTGTTAAAAAAAGATTTAAAGAACCCAAAACAGTCAGTGAAATCACAAACAATCTCCACAAGGCAGGGGTGAAGGTATCTAAATCAACCGTTTGAAGAAGACTTAGAGAGCAGCAATATAGAGGCTATACCACAAGATGCAAACCACTCATCGGTAGTAAGAATCAGAAGACAAGATTACAAGAAGTACAGAGATAAGCCACAAAATTTTATGGACTCATGAGACCACGATTAACCTCTACCAAAGTGATGGAAAGGCCAAAGTGTAGAGAAAGAAGGGACCTGCTCATGATCCAAAACAAGCTCATCTGTGAAGCACAATGGAGGAAGCATCATGGCTTGGGCTTGCATGGCTGCTTCTGGAGTGGGCCCACTTATCTTTATTGATTATGTAACTCATGATGGTAGCAGCAGGATGAAGTCTGCAAAAACATTCTGTCTGCCAACTTACAGAGAAATGCATCCAAACTAATTGGGAGGAACTTCATCATGCAGCAAGACAATGACCTAAAATACACTGCCAATACAACAAAGGACTTCATTAGCGAGAAAAGGTCACAGACTTCAGATTGACCCTAACCCAATTGAGCATGCATTTCACCTCCGGAAGAGGAGATTAATTTCACTTACTTAAATACTCTCTGTTCCAATACTTTTGCTCACTTAAAAATTGGGTTGTCTGATACCAAAGGTGCTATGTTCTAAGTAGTTTAACACATCTAGGTGTAAATACCTGGAAATAAAAGCTGAAATTCTGAACTCATGTCTCATGTTCATCTTTTTATCTCAACCTCAAATGTATTCAGTGTATTGCAAAAACAAAGGAATTTGCCTTGCTGTTCCAATACTTTTGGAGGCAACTGTAAGAGGGAGAGGGGTGGGGATTCTCTATTCCGCTTGCAGTATCCCCCTTTGGTCAGACATGTCCAGAGTGTCGAAGGTGGAATGCTGGTGGGGGGCGCTTGTCAACAGTATAGGCAAAGCGTCCACATTGAGGCTCTGGCAGCTGACAGCCTGGTGGCACTAGTCCAATGTCACCTGACAACCTGCATCTATCACTCTCCAATTGAGTCACTCAGGTCTACACAGCGACAGAGAGACAGAAAGAGGTAGGGAGAAAGAGAGAAAGAGAGTGAAGGAGAGGACAATGTAGGAAAGGGAATTCAGGTTTTTCCAGTCACTGTTACATCCTTTCAATAAAGAATTATTCTGTAGAATGCCAGAAGTTGGTTAAATACTCAATTCTGGTTGGTTGAGAAGGAGCTGATTTTGCTATACTATAACCTGTAAAAACTGTTGGACTATGAAGTATCTCTAGCAAAAGTGCCAGTGTTATCTTCCAGATTAATATATGATTTTTTTATATTATGATTTTCTTAAACAAATACTAATGGTTATAGTGTAAGTGACATAAACTCATCTGACTTTTGCTGTTTTGCTGTGCATATATTCAACTATACTGTATATACAGTGGACTCCAGAATTGCCACACTTGATGAATATAAATATAACTAAAATAATAATACAGTAATTAACATAACCTTCATTCTCTAACGTGTAAAGGACTGTGCTTTATTTATGATTCAATTGAATCAATCTTACATTAAAAAAAACTTAAATAAAAAATGTATTTCCCCCAAAAACAGGTTTTACAATTATTGGCACCCCTGATTTAATACTTTGTACAAAAACATTTACCATTATCAAATGACCACGTCTAATAATGAAAACTCAATGGGTGGATTAAGAAACAACTACATTGCATACAAATTCAACACATGAATTAACATAAGGCCATCAGCGATTTGATTAAAGGTGTTTATTTGATTAAAAACAAAGCTGGTTTTACTATTCATCACCACCACATTTGCCATTTATTGTTTTATTTATCAATTATTGTGGCGGCACGCCCATGGATACAGATCCATGTTTTTGCTATCGACCTGCTTCCCTTTGCAGCAAGAAAACGTAGTTAACTTCTGCAGTTTCGCACAGATTGCTCAATCAGAGGTTCAGCCACTTGGATTTTTAAAGAATACATATATTTTTCCTGTAGCAGGAAGAACGAGCAGGCAGTAGTCTATAGCTCTGAGGTTTGCTCGAGCAAAGTGATGCTGAGACTTGCGATCGGCATACATTGGCTCAAGTCAGAGGTTCAGACACTTGGGTTTTAAGTCAACATTTTATAAATATTTTTCCTGCAGTTTGCTGCAGTTGCACACCGGGGACCGGGGTTCGATTCTCGGTCCTGCCAAGTTTGGCCGGCTCACGTGGGGCAGCAATAATTGGCTCGCTGCTCCAGAGGGAGGGACTTGGCAGGGTTATTAGATCGCCGCACAATAAATACCTCGGGCACCTCGGAATCACGGCAACGGGCACGAGACGAGATGGCTTGAAGAAGGCGTGTCGCTCTCATTCGGGCCGCCGAGGAACGGGGTACGGGAGGTACATCTAATACGACTACCTCCAATTGATTCAGACGAGGTACAATTGGCTACCAAATTGGGAGAAAAAGGGGAAAAACTGGAAAAAATTAATAAATATTTTTCCTAACCTAGCTTGCTTACACTAATACTCATTTTAATGTATTATAATAATAGCTATGGTGTCCAAGTGTGGTCATGCACATGGGAGGTCATATTACTAGCAAGCTAACTAGATGGGAGGATCTGGAACTGGAAAAAGTTAGTTTAGCCTATATTGAATAATATATAGATTATTATCTATGTTGGTTATTATATGCAGCATTTTTTCTTCATTTTTATCAAGGGTGCCAATAATTCTGGAGCCCACTGTATATACACGTACATAATATAAACGTACATAAATTACCTTTACAGGAACATTGAAAGCACATGAGTTCAATTCAGATGATACAAAACTCTGAGGTTTAGCTAACAGTTTAACACTGGATTACTGAGTAGATTCTGAATAGAATCCAGAAGTGTGTCGTTACCTGGCCACTGAAATTCAATATCAGTAAATGTTGTACATGTGGGAAATAAAAACACAAGGCAGAATTACTTTATGGGTGGTACAAAATTGGAATGTGCTCAAGTTGAAAAAGACTTGGATAGATAAAATTATTTCAGGCTCTAGTCAATGTGCTGTAGCAGTAAAAAAAAGGCCAACAATATACAGGGATACATAGCCAAGAGTATTGAATATAAAACTAAGGAAGTTATACTCACCTGATACAATACCTGTGTGCAGTTCTGGGGACTGTACTGCAAGAAAGAGGCGCTGGAAAAAATTCAAAGAAGGTCTACCAGATTGATTCCACTTATAAAAGATAAAAGTTATGAGGAAAGACACAAGATGGGGAGATGAAGAGAAGATTTTATTTAGGGATTAACTAAGTGAACAATAGGTGATTCTACAGGGTAGGTTTTTATTTGTTATTAAATATGAAAAATTCTACAGGTCCTGGAGCATCTGTTAAGATAGACGTCATTGTGAACACCAGTAGGTACCAAGATATTTAAATAACAAAACAATGCACACCCACAACCCCCCCCCCCCCCCCATCCCAATAAGCTTAGAAGACTTCAATTTTAATTTAAAAATTAAACTTTTGAATGCAATTCACTTATCATACAATGAAATATTAAGTGTTTATACAAGTGTATACAGCTTAAAGTATTTTTAATCATGAAAAACTGGTTTATTGTCAGAGTAGTGGAGGCAGAAACACTGGGGGTTTTCAAGACTTGGCTTGATTTTGTTCCTGTTTGGCATTCAAATTTAGTTGCATCTTGCTGTGCTGCGGGTTTCATTCTTCAGAAAATACAATCCTAACTTTTCACAAGAAATACTTTTGTCCTATTTTGCCGTATTCCGTGGATTCTTCATCAAATTCTTCATCAAGTTGGAAGAACAAGACAAGTTCACCATTATACAGCCAGAAGACGCCATTTAATCAAGTTTACACCTGCGTACATTTACGTAAGTAAACTACCAAGACTACTTCTCTGTGCTCTCCAATTTTTCTCCCTGTCCTATGCCCGGAGTATGACAAAGTGGTGATGTTAGGTGACTTTAACGTACACTTTGAAAATATAGATGATTTTACTCAAAATGTTGTCTGCTCCACACATTATTGTGGACATTCTTTAGACTTGGTCCTAAACTTGGTGTTGACATTGATGAGGTTGAACATAATCCTAGTCTGTCTGACCATTTTCTTATCACACTTCATTTACAATTACTTCACCCTGTAACATCTGAGTCTAGGTTGCACACAGGTCGTACTATCACTTCTTCCACTATCACAAGCGTTATTGGTGTATTACCGGCTTATCTTGATTTCGACATTTCAGCTGTATGGCTGTATTGTCCACTGTATGGCAGCTGGATTAGCTATTGCTTTACACCAAACACTTAATGCAGTTGCTCCATTAGAATGTAAAAAGTTATTGAAAAGGAAAGACCTGCTCCTTGGTATACTGACCACACACATGCTCTCAAACAAAAGCTGTAAGTGGCACTCCACCAAACTGCAGGTATTTCTCTTGGTTTTGAAAGAGAGCCTTGGTACTTATAAGCATGCTCATTCTAGTGCTAGGTCTTCTTATTTTGCAAAGTTAATTCAAGGAAATAAAACAATCCCTGATTTCTGTTCAAAACAGATAATTAGCACAACTAGCTAATTATCATGCAGCAATGATTTCTTGAATTTCTTTAGTGATAAGATAATTGGAATTACAGACAAGATATCTGTCTCTACACCAGTCAGTGGTGATAACATAGGACCACCTCCTAGATTTACAGAACAACTTCAAACCTTTACTCCTATACCTCAGTGCGAACTTGTCAAATTAGTTTTCTCTTCCAAATCATTCCCCCATGTCTCCTTGACCCTATACCCACAAAGTTAAGTTTCTACTCGTTCTTTGTAAACCAATTCAATCTTAAGTGTCATCAGGTTATGTCCCCATATCTTTTAAGATGATTTTTCTTTATCCCTGGATTGTGGCTGTATCTATATTCTTATCCTACTTGACCTAATGGCTGCCTTTGATACCATAGACCACCACATTCTCCTCCGTAGGCTGGACAAATTAGTTGCCATTACTGGACAAGCTCTGATGTGGTTTAAATCTTATCTTTCTGAGAGAACTCAATTTGCTAGGGTAAACAAGTCCTTTGAGCATTACAGGGTACCCTTTTGAGTACCCCAAGGATTTGGGTCTCTTCACATGCTCCCTCTCAGGAACATCATAAGCAGACATGGTGTCCCATACCATTGCTGTGCAGATGATACACAACTTTACTAAATCGGTGCAAAAATTTGGGCACCCACCCCTGGTTTAAATGTCCTTTACAATGAATCTATATGTGATCGAAAGCAAACCCTAAATGGTACAGAGGTAAACCTTTCTGCAAATTTTAAAGCAAAAAAGGCCTGTGTGCAGTTTGGGAACCCTTTTGGATTACTCTTTGTCACTTTAAAAAAAGATGATGACAGGTGAGTGTAATTCCAGGGCTGTAACTTCTAAAGTATCTGTCTGGTGTTAACAACCATGGGTTCTTCTAAACAGTTGTCCAAGGATGTCAGAATGAAGATGGTTCATTTCCACCAAGAAGGAGAAGGCTACAAAAACTACCTATTCCCACTGTCAGAAATATTATTAGAAAATGGAAGATGGTTCATTTCCACCAAGAAGGAGAAGGCTACAAAAACTACCTATTCCCACTGTCAGAAATATTATTAGAAAATGGAAGACAGTTGAAGTCAAGGCAAGGTCTGGAAGACCATGAAAGATTTCAGATAGAATGGGCGGAGACCTGGTGAGAAATGCCCACACTGCAAAAGAGCTGCAAAAAATAGGAGCAAACACAGGTCTAGCTGTTCACAGGACAACAATACAACATACTTTAAACAACAAAGACCTACATGGCAGATGTGCTAGAAAGAATTACCTCAACACAAAATTAAGTGTCTGAAGTATGCAAAAGAAAACACTGAGAGGCCTGAAGACTTCTGGAACAATGTGCCAAAACCAAAATTGAACATTTTGGTCAGGAAGAATGGGGAAAAAGCAAGAATTGAAAGATGCTTAGCTGGCTACAGGAAGCGTTTACAACATGTTATAGTTGCCCAAGGAGGAGTTACAAAGTACTAAATGACAGGGTTCCCAAACTTTTGCACAGGTTCTTTTTCCTATTTCATGATTTTGAAACTGTAAAAATTTTCTTGCTTTCAAATTGGAAGAAATGTATTATGTTTAGCATTGTACCATATAGAGCTCAGGTTTGCTTCTATTCACTTAGATATTAATTGTAAAAGGCTTTTTGACCTGGGATGCCCACATCTTTGAACACTCACTTACATCACTTAGAAATGTATTTGATATTAGATAGTTTCTCCGTTTCTGCCAAAGTGGTAAGCATGGTGGTTGATCACACATTCTAGGTTTTCATTTGCACAAGGGAATTTAAGAAACATGAAAGTATTAAATATGTCCGTTCTTTAGTTTTGGGGAAGTCAGCATTTTAAATTCATCATCCTATTTTCAACCGTTTGAGAATGTTGTCCTTGTAGTGTGTCACACGAGGATGACCACTCCCCTTACCCTCCCCTATAACTCGTAACTGGTTGTCTTCCACCTGAGAAACATTTAGAAATTATACAATTTAGATGTTGTCCCTCCAGGACGCTGAACAGATGGCATGCATTTGTTGCCTCATGGTTGGATGATTGTAATGTTTTACTGTCTGGTTACCTACAACTTGTACAGAATGCAGCCGCTAGAACTAAGAAATGTGAGCATATCAGTCTGGTGCTCAAAACCCTTCATTAACCCGCCTATTAAATTTTGAATTGATTATAAGATCCTGTTGTGAACTTATAAAGCTTTAAAAGGTTAAAAGAACCCAGAATATCTCGGTGAGCTACTTACTCCTTACTCTCCTCCAAGATTACTTTGTTCTATAGCTAAACGGTGTATAGTTCTGGAACTTGGTGGTAAGTGCAATAGTGCATATTTAAAAATTCACTTATGACCGGTGGCACTGAGCATGCATCAACAGTTAGTCACCGGGGAGGTTTGTCTGGTACTGGCATTTTGGGCTTGGTTGGCAGGTCAGGTGACTAGTTCTATGCATGAGAACATTTTACTCTGTCCTGATACATGTTCTAGTGCCTAAAATCTTTCTTTGTTTCTTCCTGGTTCATCTGCCCCCGAGCTCTTGGACGATTGGACCACTCCAACCGGACTCCCACTCTGAGGTTGTGGACTGCTGCAGCCCTGCTCCTCTCAGATCTCAGCAACAGATTCATCCCCCTCCCCTCTGAACTGCATACTCCACATCTATCCATGTGGACTTTCTAGATTTCCTGCGAGCTCAATACCTGAACTGTTACCATCTTAATCTATAGGCTAGTGGAGGATGGGTATCCCTCTATAGCCGGGTTCCTCTCAAGAATTCTTCCTATCGGGGAGATTTTTCCTCGCCACTTTCTCCTACTCGGGAGTCGTTTACTGCATATGCTATGTGGGGGTTTTGGGTTGATATTCCCCATTTTGTTTTCCTTCTGTTTACTATGTAAAGCGTCTTTGTGACAGTCTGCTGTGTAAAGCGCTATACAAATAAAAGTTAATTGAATTGCATTGAATTAAATATGGTGCTAGATACTATTTCGTTTCGGCGAACTAAACTGCTGGTACACTGCAGTGGGAGGAAAATTGCGAGCTGAATGCTCTGTTCTAGTCATTATGCCATTATGTTATTATGTTATGTTATGTCTATGGACAATTCATCATAAAAAATTTGAGTCTCATTGAAATTTGATAAACTCTACATCCATAAAATTATAGAAAGCATGCATGTCTCAAAAATAGTCAGCAAGGTCAATTCATTGCTATACAATGAAGACAATTGAGTTTGAGGTCAAAAGATGTACATGAGATGATACGGTACTTCCTGGTTTTAATCTGGATTTGTTAAACAGCTTACTGTTAAACAAAAAAGATATCACCTTTTGTCTCAGACCACCCAATTTTTAGGTAAGAAAACGTATTGGAACATGTGACAGGTGTTGCCCAAATGTGTCCTGTTAGATTGATTAGTTAGTTCTGAATGTCTAGTCTTGGTTTAAGCCTTGGGTTTCGCCTGTATTGCATTTGTGTTATAAAAGATAAACCAAAATGAACACGAGAGAGCTGTCTTTGGGTGGAAAGCAAGCCATTTTGAAGTTTAGAAAAGAGGGGAAATCGATGAGAGCCATTGCACAAGCATTGAGGATAGCTTGGACCACAACTTGAAATGTCCTGAAAATGAAAGAAACCGCTGGCAAACTGAGCAAGACATTGAACGGGCCGACCAAGGAAAATAACAGCAGTTAATGACAAAAACATTGTGAGAGCTGTGAAGAAAAACCCCAAAACATCAGTCAGTGACATCAAACTATCTCTACAGGTCAGGGGTGAAGGTATCTCCATCAACCGTTCGAAGAAGAGTTAGAGAGCAGCAATATAGAGGCTATACCACAAGATGCAAACCACTCATCTGTAGTAAGAATCAGAAGGCAAGATTACAATTTGCAAAGAAGTAGCCACAAAAGTTGAGCCCCAAAAGTTCTGGAACAAAGTTTTTTGGACTGGTAAGACCAACATTAACCTCTACCAACGTGATGGAAAGGCCAAAGTGTAGAGAAAGAAGGGATTTGCTCAGATCCAAAACATACAAGCACATCTGGGAAGCATGGAGGAAGTGTCATGACTTGGGCTTGCATGGCTGCTTCTGGAGCAGACTCACTAATCTTTATTGATGATATAACTCATGGTGGCAGCAGCAGGATGAAGTCTACAAAAACATTCTGTCTGCCAACTTCAAGAGAAATGTGTTTTACATGGGAGTTGTATTGTATTCTTTCATAGAAAAATGGCTAAAGCTAATTTGAATTCTCACTTCCTCCACCAACAACATCACAAAACATGACGTTGCTGGGCATTGCTGAACATGGGAGTGCAATTAATTTTCTGGAATTCAAAATGGACCCAGTGTGTAGTTGGACATTCATTTCACAAATTGAAAGACTAATTTAAATGTCTTGTGTATCCAACCAAACTATATCCTTAGCATTATGCCTTTATAACACTCTTCTGTGATTTGAAAATATTTTATATTAGAATATTAGAAGCCTATAATTCTGTCAAAGGTGAATTGTTTCTCAAAGCTGACTAAGTTAGTCTTCTTTCACAAAATATTCACCCTCCAGTTTCCCATACCCCTATGTGGATTAACCATCAGTCCAGAACACATTTCTACCCATGCAGACGTCAGATCCATCCAATAAGCAGACCAAAATGGCTCACTGAGATTACCTTACTAATGAATATTGGACCCATGTTTCATAGACATGCATACTTTAAATACAGTTTCCTGTGAATAAACGGCCCCGAGTCTCCCCGAACTCACACTAATCTCCTTTTTAATGAGGAAACATCAGTTCACAGAAGAGAAGTCAATATAAATCAGTGTTTACAAAGTCTGATTAAGTCTGAAATATTTAATCAGTGTGGAGGTCCCAGACGGGCTTTATGTTAATTGCATGAGTCTGAGCAGTTTTCAGGGAGCTTCGCTTGTGAAGTATTTGAGCTACCATTCCTGTACAGTATATCTCTCAAGTGGAAGCATAACGGTGTGCTGAGCTGCTTCACTGTATGTGTATTGCGCTCCATCCAAAAACTAATAATAACAAGAAGAAGGAAGGAGGGGGATGTATTTTCATAATAATAATACTTACGTTTGAAAGTTACGTTACTTGGCCCTTTCAAATGACACTACAGATGGTTTTGTCAGTTTAAGATGACTTTATACTGTGTGTACACTACTTGGCCACATAAGACTTCAAGTAGAACAATGTAGCAATGAAATCCCACATGCTTTAGTCAAAGTTTAAAAAAGAGAGAAGGTGCTCTTATGGAGCAAATTTAGTTGGAGTATTATTAACATGTTTTGCACATCGTCAGCATATTTTGTCAATTGCAAAACCCGATCCAATCTCACTCAGAATTCCTTCAGCTCATAGCTAAAGCACATTGCGAGCCTCTAGCTAACCTGGTAGATAGCCAGTTCTGTGAATGAAAAATGGTGGGTACTGAATAGTTAATATTTGTAAGAGAAGCTAGGATGACTTTGACTATCTAGCAGTCTCAATTTAATTTTTATGCGTTCGGCCAACATAAGTAAAATAGACCATTCAATTAATTAAAAAGGAAAAATCTGCACACAAACGCTAGTTTATTTGCTCACATATAACAACATATATTGAGACAAAAATGTTTAGCTTTTGAATGCATTTACATGCATTTTACACATAGACAATTCATTAAAAAACAACGGTTTTATTGACGTTTGATTAGGAGAAGTGCTTAATTGCCCAGTGGCATCCGGCTAGGTCTAAGAAGGTTAATATGCTTTTTGAACTGTTTTTGAAAAATATAAGATAGAAATAAATGCATTTGCAATGTCTTAAACCAAAGTAATGTTTTGGTTTCTTAGAACCTAACAAAATATTTTCAGTGACTCTTCAAATAGGTCCAATACATAAAAAACCAAAAACCATTTCTTAAAAATAGCTCCTAAAATTTCCTAAAGACTCCTCAAAAACTCTACCTAAAACAGAATCAAGAGCCCTTATGATCAAAGGCATGTTAGGTAGATGTAGTCTTAACATTGGAGACATGTTTTGTGGGCATGTCTGTACATACGTCTGTTCTACAAGGCTAAATGTCAAGAGTGGCCAAATGTATTAAAGCCATACATCCAAAAGCTGTCTCAATACATCTCAGTCTCAATCTAATACTTCAAGAAGCTGTTTGAAAGTGCAATGTTGTGAGTGGTGCCTTCAATTTAGTTCACAACATACATGAAAAATTAATTTGCCAAAATGGTTTGCCATCTTTTACACTATCCACGCTGCCTCTGCCACAGCTGCTGGCCTCAAATCGCTCTGCCTCACTCGCTGGACAGCCATAACAAGTGGCATATAATTCTTGAATTCCAATTAGAGAGTACTTCTGAGTGAGGGAAGAAAAATGGAAAACAAATTCTGTTTCAAAGTTAGCTTGCCAGGCTAGTTTTCATGTAAACACTTTAACATGCATTTTTAAGCAACAATAAAGCAACTTGATTTCCATCCTGTATAGATTAAATCTAGGGAGGGACTTCCTGTCTGGAATGTAGGAAAACAAATTTAAAAAAACTTATCTGTTTTGCAAATGGTTTACAGCAATGTGAAGTAGGCTACACGGAATTTGTATTCAGTGGGTTTTAACATTCAAAATACTAGGTATTGTCCTCATATGTCCAAAGCCATTACTATTTCTTAGTAACATTAGCCTAAATCAGCGGTTCTCAAACTATGGTTCGCGACCCCACTTGGGGCCACCAAAAAAAATAAAAAATTTAAATAAATTGAATATATATGTTTTAACCATAAGAATTTCTTTACATTTTTTAAAAATAAAAATGCCTGTTTTTTTTTGTAAAATCTGTCTTTTCTGACCGATTATTTTTAATCTACCGACATGCATGCTGTGGCGGGCTGCTGGTTGAGAGAGAGAGAGAGAGAGAGAGAGAGTAAAATAGGTGCAAAACAGTGCTTTATTTTGCTCACACGTGCCTTCAGGGCACTGCCAAGCTATTTAGCTCAGCCAGGGGTTTTTTTTCTGTCCCACAGTTCAAAAATCAAAAAGGAAAAAATCAAAAACTCAAAACGAAAAAAAGACCGGAAAAAAAGTCATCGGCTACAAAATTAGGGACGCGGGAATTCGGTGCGTCTTTCCTCCGTCCGTGGGATTGGGTCGGGTCCTGCGGCTTTCCGGCTGCCTAGTCGTCCGTCCGGGAGGCGTCGTGCTGGGGCAGAGAGGGAGAGATTAGCGGGGTTAGGGGGGTGATTTCCTCACGTGCGTCTTTGCTGTTGAAGGTTCCGTTTGCGGACTTTCGTTCAGTGCCCCTGGGCTCTCGCGGTTCGTCCAGGCTCTTGGCGTTTCTCCGGTTGCTGGTTTAGCTCGGGCTTCCCTAGTAGGGTTTTTTTCTCACTCCGGCTCCAGGTAACCCTCCTCCGTGCTGAGCCCCGCTTGGCGTTTCTTTTCTCTTTTTAAACGCTGCCGCGCCCTTCCGCAAACTCGGCGCAGCTGTGCCTGTGTAATTAGAGGTTAGTAATTTCCCGTCCCATTCCTCACGCGTCTCGTCTCGGGGCCGCTGTCCTCGGTGCTGACCCTCCTCCCGGCCTCTCTCCATGGTGCCGCTCTTAGATACGTCAGGGGAAAATATTCGCCGTTAATTATTTTCCCCAGCACTTGGCGCCGGCGCACTGGCTGTTCGACCCCAGTGGTGTACCGATCGCAGGTCGGGCCATCACAATGCGTTTAGGGTTTCACAGCACTACCCCATCGCATGTGTAGCGCGCCAATACGAAAATTGACACGTTTGTTATGGTGCTGGAGTTGAGTCAAATTCTGGCAAAAGACCAGGAGAAAATTACAAAAATACAAATAAAACAAAAAGGAATAAAATAAGTTCCTTGCCTATGGACCGGACATGAGGAGGACCCAAGACCACAATGTGTCGTGTGTGGGGAAGTTCAAGCTAACGAGAGCTTTAAGCCGTATAAAATGCAATGTCACTTGAAAACTAAAAACAGCGCATTTGAAGCAAAGCCGCTAGATTTCTTTCTGAGGAAACAAAAAGTTTTACAAGGCATTGACTTTAATTAAAAATAAATATAGATCGCGTCTGACAGTTGAAGGGGATCTCCGCCTCTTTCTCAGCCCAACGCAGCTACGCATTGATGAACTGTGTTCAGCACTCCAAGCACATCCATCCCATTAAATCATTTTTCATAAAGATATAGCCTGTGAATGTACTGTATTTGCTACCATTAAGTCTGTTTTATTTGTTTTTCATAAAGGCATAGCACGTGAATGCATTTGCTACTATTTTGGAAATAGACCACCAATATATGTTTCAGAGTTGAAATCGCACAATAATTTATGTATGGGGTCGCGATTTTTTTCCCACCCATTAAATGGGGTCGTGGGGTAAAAAAGTTTGAGAAACCCTTGCCTAAATGCAATCAAGGTGCACCCGTACTTTATCTATGGTATTAATAACAACTAGTCATCTATGCTAAATCATTTTGGTGAGGAATGCGATGATGAAGTAGCAGGTGTTTTTTTTTTTTTTTTTTTTCTAGATATGACTTTGGGTTAGATGATTATGTGCTGCTGACTGAACACATAATATTATACTGTGGCTATTGCTTGCTGCAACTCGACAGTCAGTAGTTACTTTCCTGTTAACTCATAATGCTAGTTTAGGCTAATTGAGCAAAGAAAGGTTTGTAATTCCACATGCACAAGCTAGCTGGCTTTGCTGGAATGATACTGCAGTGCAAGCAAAGTCGGGGTTTTCTGCCATTATATTTAGTATTTTTATATTACTTTTGGCATTAGATATGGCCCCCGACTTCTGAAATGATTCTGGTGCCCCTGGCCCGGGTACACTTACATTTTGCTTCATAGATCTTTATTAGTTCTGCATATCAACCTTAGATTTTGCACACTTGTGGTCAAGGATTGTATGATTCAGGAAATGTATAGTGGGCTCCAGAATTATTGGCACCCTTAATAAAAATGAATAAGAAATGCTAAATATAATAAACAACACAGATTATAATCTGCATGTTATGTTAAAACATATGGGGAAACTATATACCTGTACCTTTATTCCAATACTATCATGTTTCAATGTTTTTTATTAAGTAATCTAATTTATTCTAAAAACCATAGGTACTATTTATTGGAACCCCAAATAATCATTGTAAATAAAGTCAAACAAAGTGAAATTGGCAATACAATTTTACTTAGTTAATATCAGTCTAGAGGAACTACTAGAGTATACAAATTACATAGAAACCATGCAAAGTCTCTTTGTCATCCATAAGCATGGGAAAAGCCAAAGAACTCTGGTAATGGGTAAAAAACGAAACAAAAAAAAAACACCGAAACAGAATACCAAAATTATATTACATTATTGGCATTTGGCAGACACACTTATCCAGAGTGACGTACAAGTGATTAGACTAAGCAGGAGAAAATCCTCCCCTGGAGCAACACAGGGTTAAGGGCCTTGCTCAAGGGCCCGACGGCTGTGCGGATCTTATTGTGGCTACACTGGGATTAGAACCACCGACCTTGCGTGTCCCAGTCATTTACCTTAACCACTACCCTACAGGCCGCCAAAATGGTTAAACATACCACTTAGCACTGTAAGGGCAATAATAGAAAGATATGGAATGGTTGCAGTCTTGCCAGGAAGTGCATCTTGTTCAGTGTCCCCATGTACAGTGAGGAAGATGTTGACGGAGGCCATAAAGAACCCAACGATCACAGTTTAAGAATTGCAGGGATTGGTTGCATCTTGGGGTCTCTAAGTCTCAAAAAGATCCATAAAATGGCACCTCCAACTCTTTGGAAGGTTGGCACGAATACACCCCTTACTGAGCACAATAAACAAGACTGGAATTATGGCTGGAAGAGAGTGTTAAGTGTTTTGATATGGCCATATACACCTTCAACATGTTTGGTAGTAAAAGAGGAATGCATATAGTGAAAAGCACCTCATACATACTGTCAAATATGGAGGTGGGTCATTGATGTTTTGGACATACAGTCAGGTCCATAAATATTGGGACATCGACACAATTCTCCTCTTTTTGGCTCTATACACCACCACAATGGATTTGAAATGAAACAAACAAGATATGCTTTAACTGCAGACTTTCAGCTTTAATTTGAGGGTATTTACATTCTATATGTGCCTCCCACTTTTTAAGGGACCAAAAGTAATGGGACAATTGGCTGCTCAGCTGTTCCATGACCAGGTGTGTGTTATTCCCTCATTACCTCATTTACAAGGAGCAAATACAAGGTCTAGAGTTCATTTCAAGTGTGCTATTTGCATTTGCAATCTGTTGCTGTCAACTCAATATGTCAATATGAGATCCAAAGAGCTGTCACTATCAGTGAAGCAAGCCATCATTAGGCTGAAAAATCAAAACAAACCCATCAGAGAGATAGCAAAAACATTAGGTGTGGCCAAATCAACTGTTTGGAACATTCTTAAAAAGAAAGAAAGACCGGTGAGCTCAGCAACACCAAAAGAACTGCTCATGATCCAAAACATACCACCTCATCAGTGAAGCATGGTGGTGGTAGTGTCATGGCGTGGGCATGTATGACTGCCAATGGAACTGGTTCCCTTGTATTTATTGATGATGTGACTGCTGACAAAAGCAGCAGGATGAATTCTGAACTGTTTCGGGCAATATTATCTGCTTATATTCAGCCAAATGCTTCAGAACTCATTGGACGGCGCTTCACAGTGCAGATGGACAATGACCCGAAGCATACTGCGAAAGCAACCAAAGAGTTTTTTAAGGCAAAGAAGTGGAATGTTATGCAATGGCCAATCACCTGACCTGAATCCGATTGAACATGCATTTCACTTGCTGAAGACAAAACTGAAGGGAAAATGCCCCAAGAACAAGCAGGAACTGAAGACAGTTGCAGTAGAGTCCTGGCAGAGCATCACCAGGGATGAAACCCAACGTCTGGTGATGTCTACGCGTTCCAGACTTCAGGCTGTAATTGACTGCAAAGGATTTGCAACCAAGTATTAAAAAGTGAAAGTTTGATTTATGATTGTTAGTTTGTCCCATTACTTTTGGTCCCTTAAAAAGTGGGAGGCACATATACAAACTGTTGTAATTCCTACACCGTTCACCTGATTTGGATGTAAATACCCTCAAATTAAAGCTGAACGTCTGCAGTTAAAGCACATCTTGTTCGTTTCATTTCAAATCCATTGTGGTGGTGTATAGAGCCAGAAAGGTGAGAATTGTGTTGATGTCCCAATATTTATGGACCTGACTGTATTTTGCTGCCAGGGGCACTATTTCAGATCATTGGCACAATTAATTCAATAAAATACCAGAAAATATGTTTTTTAGCACTTGTTTCACTTTAGAAAATTGTGAGATTTATTTAGCCCTTTATTTTCCTAATTTAGGTAAAAATGAAGTGCCAAAAAAACAAAAAATGTTACAATGCAAAAATGTTGTTGAGTTCAAAATGCAACCACAAAGGCAATTATTCAAATAACCCAGTTAACCACTACATTTATTAAATATTTATTACGATATTAAAATATGACAGATGCTGACAGAAGGGAAGAAATAACAGTGATTGTACAGCATGAAGTCACTGCGTAATTTGGTAGTAACACAATGTAGATCACATTGCCATGCAGCTATCCTGAGCAACTACGGGTATGAAACACTATTTTTTTCTTCTCTCTACATGCCTTGCCACAGGAAACATCGAGTACAGCTGTCCAGCCACCAATGAATGTGAGATCACCAAGCGTAGACGCAAGTCCTGCCAGGCCTGCCGCTTTATGAAGTGTCTAACGGTGGGCATGATGCGGGAAGGTAAGAGAAGCATCACTCTGTTTTCTTCTTTCTTCTTTTATTTAATGACATATTTCCTATTCCCCAGTCCACCCTGCACCCAAATGGAGAGAGAGAGAAGGGAAGCAAAAAACAGAAAAGAGGAAAGTCAAGGTCAAAATTGATCTTGGAGGCAGCCTAGGGCACCAAGCCACTGGCTCCACTCAATGCTGCCCAAAATACCCCCCCCCCCCCCCCCCACTTCCCATAGCAGGCAAGCTATCAAGCCAGCCTCTTTTACAATAATCCCAGGAGAGGAAGATATAAACGTGTACATTCTGATACATAAAGAGTTAGTAGGCATATGTCTACTTCCATTTTTCCATTTTAAATGCAGACATCCCACCCATGTGAAGAATATTTCAAGGAGACCAATGGAGCAGGGATGGGGGTGCTGCACAGTGTGGAATGGGGGGAGTGATTGCTGCATAGTTAACAACCTTGGAGGGCGGAGGTTCTGCACAGTATGCAACCAAGGGGTCTCCCCTACATTTTTGGTTCCTTAATTTGTCACTGTCTGGCAGTTCACAAAAGGATAATACATATTTCTAAACTTCACTTCCGCCTGTGGTGCAGATTGCCGTTTCACGTGAGACTTCTGCCCACTCGTGGGTATCAGAGACCAGGTAACAAATCCCGGGAGACTCCCGGACCTTCCGGGAGAGGTGGGATGCCTGGAAAGGAGATGTAAATCCACGTCAAAGAATAGTCACAATAGATAGTTCTAGGAGCATCCATTCATCTTTTATTATGAGGTGAAAATTGCACCAGTCATTACAACTCCATAAGGTTTTGCATTATTTTGAGCAAATGGCATCTGTCCGTATCAGTATAAAGGGTTTACTTTTGTCACAATTATGGAAAAGGAAACATTGTGTGTGCATCAGAAATGGTTTCTATCATAACCTGAGCACAGAATGTGTTCTAAGTAAAATGCTGGATGAGACGTTTGTCAGGTTTTTGCTGTTGGTCAGTTAAGAAATGATGCCTCCAGCTCAAAGCGACTGTGACAGCCCTTATTGTCTCAATATAGACCTCAGGCACATTGCCAGGAGGTATCTCCTTCCTTCCTCTTTTAAGCTCCCTATTCTCTGGAAGTCATTTTTATATACACATGTGAACAACCCAGCCTCCAGCAAAGGAGCTGAATGAAGACCTCACCAGTCAGGTCAAATTATATGAAAACAATGCAGAAGGAGTCAAACCACAAGCAAAACCCACTTGTCATATATAATACATGTTTAGAATGTATGTATGTGTGTGTGTGTGTGTGTCTGTGTGTGTGTGTTTGTTTGTTTGTGTGTTTGTGTTCATGCATGTGTGTGTGTGTGTATGTAAGTAAGTGTACGTGCATATGTATGCATTGGTATGTACTGTATGTGCATTGGCTATGCTTATGCATTTGGTTCATTTCACATTAACAGCATCACAGGATCAGCATTGTTTTGCCCCAGTCGTGTTCTTCAGTGTACATTTACCTGTGTGTTGCAAGATTTTCCTATACACCAGGTCAGGATGATGGGTACATAACTGATAAGATGAGAGTTGGTTTGAGAAAGGGCTGAAGGATGTTTCACAGTGTTTCATATGGCATCTTTTCCCATGAGTTCCCAGACAAATAGCAGTCTTTTGTTCTTGCTCCAAGCCACCCATATGCACATATATCAAAATGGCACCACCATTTGTTGTAAATGCTTGGATTTAATACAGTGGTCCCACTCTACATATGAATAAGGGTCATTTGGTAAATTGATTAATCAATTTTCCTATTTTCCTATCATGTACGCTAAAAGAAATATGAAAAAATGCTTGGACACACAATTCTACCTCATGGCTATTAGCTATAATTATTTATATATATTTGCTGTAACATTATAGGTTTCAAACATACAAGGCTTCCTTTCTTTGAAGTATTTATATTTACAGCAATATCACTGAACGTTTGGTGCAATGCCCAGCTCTTCTGAACTGAATATACTGTAAATGCTCCACACTTTATTGTTTGAGTATTTCTGCAGATGTCAGCCAGCATTAATTGCGCGATTGGCTTCATTGTAATGGGAGATAACTTATCCACGTTGTCATTTTCAGGAATGAACTCCTAATGGGAGTAGAGGTGGGGTATTTCCACTGGGGGGGTGCGGAATGGGGGGTTGTTAGTTGGTAGAGGGGTTGCTGCAGGGGTAGATCTTCTTTGGGTCAGCTCTGTCACTGAAGGGAGAAGGGGTGTGGGGGAGCTCTCTGTAATCCAGATGATACAGGCTGCCCCCAGAACTTAAATCACACAGCTAAGGGTGTACCCCACAGGGGTCCCACTGACTGTGCATGGGATCATATCAGCTCTCCTGTCTCAGAATGAACTGTAGGTTGGGTGATGGGGGAGGGGTCTCAAAACGCACCCCTCTTTGGTGATAAACCCAGTCCCTGCCTCATGATCAGAAACATAACCTTGGCTCCACTACCAAATGGCTGCTTCAAATCCCCTCAAAGAACCATTTTTCTTCTGACCACTACAGTCTTGGTGCTTTTTTAATGGCAGGCTTATAACAGGACAGGAAAGGAGGGCAGGAGAGGACTGGAGAGTGAAGGAGGGACAAAGGAAAGATAAAGGAGTTAACAGATCAGTCTAGTTAGCAATCCTACTTCTATTGGGGGCACAGGTAGCCTGGGCCACTGCCATAACACCTCATTCCTATTTATATATTTACTGTATATACAAGGAGTGCATTCACATTCATAAAGATGCACATATACATTAACAAATGCACTTTTTTTACATGCAGACACCCACACATACACTTACATGTGTGCACAAATGCACACACTTCAAATGCACACCTACACTCACAGATGGGAAATTGATGTTTTCCATTCTTAACTCAGCTGCTGGTATTCTGCCTGACCTCAGGGCAAGTTGCTTCATGTCCCCGTACCTCAAGCCACCCAGCTGTAAAATTACATCCAGTGACAGGGCCAGAACCAGAGCAAACAGTTGCACTACAGTCAGACCTTTTTACAGGTAACTGAGTGACTAGGGCTACTACCCCATTAACATCTCAGTCCTAACTGAGTTTGTGTTAATGGAGCTCCATTAACAGAAAGAAAGAAAAAAAGAAAAAAAGTAATATGGATTTGTGCGTGTTTATATGGGATGCCTTTTTGACTGACTGGCCTCATTCACAAAACGTTTCTGAAATTCTTTTTACTTTTGTTCTTACAGTTTTTTTTTTTTTTACAATTGCTAACAAGCATTTTTCAAAACTGAGTAGAATTTTTCAAAACTCTTCATGCAACTCTCAAAGATTATGATTGACAGTTGTTACAGCATATGGAAATACAATTGGAGAATGGTGGTGGGAGCACCTCATGCTTCACTTTTATTATTTTGAGAAAATAGTGAGTTAAATGCGCATTTCATTATTATGTTTCCTTCATAAAATTTTTTAATAAAATATGTTTTTTTTTTTATTCTTCTCTCTCCTCAAACTGACTTGGTGCCCTACGTGAATGTGGTGCCCTGTAAACTTACAGTTTAGACGTTCTCAGTGATGGCTTGCTAGGTCGTATAATTTTGGGATGCTGATCATGTTCACAAAGTGACAGTAGATTATTAAAACGGTGCAATAACATCTATGATTTAGCAAGTTCGCCGCTACCTGATAACTAACTCAGACAAGAAAAAGTTTAAAGGTGATTACGTCTCCAGATGAGTTTGTTAAAAGTATTTTAAGGGAAGAGAGAAGGAGCAAATGACAGAAATGGAATAGAAAGCAAAACTGCCAAGGAAGAGCAGGAAATAAACAGAAACAAAGCAGTGCAAAGTGATGAGGATGCAAAAATAGATGAATAGGTGAAGAGGAAGTACAAATGAGAGAATGGTCAGAGGAGGAGAAGACTTCTTAATGTGATATAACAGTTTGGTATAACACTGATATTATTACTGATTATCTGAGTTCTCAGTTGTCCTACTGTAGGGAAGAAGAAACAATCATGAAGCTTACCTTATTGCCTCTGTACAATCATAGTTGCACTAATCATGCAACAATAATAAACAATTACAGTGGGCACCAGAAGTATTGAAATAAAATGAAGAATAAATGTGGTATATAATAAACACAGAAATATACATGTTATGGGACACTGGGAAAACCATTTTTATTTCAATACAGTTAGTCTCATGTTTCAATGGTTTTATTAAGTCATCTATTTTTTCTGAAAACCATAGGAGCCAAATTTGCCAGCCCAAACAATTACAACAAGTAATGAAAATAAAGTGATCCAATTTCACTTAATCTATCTCTCTGATTAATGTCTCTGCTAGGAAGTCATAGGTAGATTGTCCAGCAGGACAATGAATCCAAACATACAATCAAAATCCACACAGATATGGTTAGGTGAAAACAACATCCATGTTGTCTCTAGACTTAAATCCCATCAAAAAACTGTGGCCTGAAATGACGAGGGGGGTGCAAACCCAAAGGTATCAAGGATTCTGAAAAGTTATGGTGGAATAGTGAAAAATCCCTCCGAATGTGTTATCTAACCTTATCACAAATTATAGGAAAATACTGATGGCTGTCATCTTTGCTAAGGGTGTTTGAACAAAGTACAGCATTAAAGCAGGGATGCCAATAATTTAGGAAACTTGGCCTAATAATAAATAAAAAAAAGAAACCAGGAAATGTATTGGAATAAAAGTATATAGTTTTCCTATATGTTTGAACATAGCATACAGATTAATATCTGTTGTTTACTAAATACAGTCTTGCGGCTTCATTTTTATCAAGGGTGCCAAATTCTGGAGCCCACTGTAGTTGTGGCGCACCTACCATGTCATAAAAATCTCACTCCAGCCAGTTGACCAATGTTGGCAACTCTGTTGAAGTATTTACTTGCACTTCCTAGCTAACAAGCGAAGACAAGCAATAAGCTGCCACAGGCAGGTTTTTACCTTCAAGGAAGACTCTGGGATTTTTAGTTAAAAGTCGAAGCTGCACTGACAGTAACCTGCCGAGAAACCAGAGGGTTTCCTTTTGACATAGATTTACATCACAAATATGAATATTGTAATAGCCTAGACATCCATCCATCCATTATCTTAACCCGCTTATCATTTATTTTGCGATCTGAATTGCACGCTTTCCAGTAGTCAAAAGTTGCCATGCCTGTACCCACTCGCAAGTCAAAATGTAGTTCTATTTAATTCAGATTTTGGAAGGGCTCCGGGTGTTACTTAGTGAATTTATCCAGCTAATTCAGTAATCCTGCTTTGTGATGTAGCCCCCAGGGTTACTCGGGATGCTTTCACCGACCAATGCAGATGTCACTAAAACAATCAAAAATGAGAAGCTTACATATTGCTACTTTAAACTTCCAATATTTCTGAAGAAACTTCATCATGGGTTTGTTTTCCAGAGAATTTCCTTCAGGAGAGCCTGGGGAATAACACTTTTAGGTTTTTGCTTAATTCAAAAATATAAACACATATTACAGCAAATATTTTCCATCCAGAAAGATGCCCGTCTTTGCTATGACTATAGACCATCGGTACAGTTTGAGGCAATTCCTGGCGATTACAGTTCAGTTGAAAGTAGCGGGAGAGAAACTGTTACACAGGCATGTTTAAACAGCTCTAGGGCATGTTGAAACATTGTCTGAAATGTAGAAAAATGGACTGGAAAATTTTTATTTTTGTTTTAATACAAGTCAATGGTTTGTGAATCCAAGATTTCTTACCGTTTACATTTTTCATCTGATAATTGTCCTATAGAATGAGGAAAGGGAAAATAAGAAAGGGAATGCATAATTACCTGGCCCTCAGCCAACCCAAAGAACTACCTGTACAAAACGGTTGTGAGTCTAATCTGATTTGAGCAAGGAAACCATAAGTGGCAGGGAAACTCCGCCTCTTGCCTTAATAGTAAACAAGCAACGTTCATACACAGTTAATCCAGCCAAAACCAAAGTACATTACCGAGGGAGAAGGCAGTCTTGAAATCGGTACACTGAAAAGGCCAGTAACCAGGAAAGCTGTCAGCGGGGCAGTAGTGCAGATGGACGGTAGGCAGGCTTGAGGGTCGAAGACGGTGCAAGAGTCAAGGCCGAAGTCTGCTCCGTGGGGCAAAAGCACAAAGACAGCAGGCAAGAGTTCATGGTACAGGCAATAAACAGGTTTTGCTCACAACAGGCAGACAATGGCTTGGCCAACCGCTCAAGCAGAGGCAACAATTTCACAAAGACATGACATGAACACTGAGCTTATATGCAGGTGTAGACAGGTGCAGACAATTAGCTTGAGAGTAGCATGCGAATGGAAATCAGGTGTGGAGGATTGACAAGTCGTTAGTAATAAACCTATCCTGCCCTAGTGTTAGTAAATTAGTAAATGACATGCACAAGAAACGTATGGTAAACATGAACACATGGTAAGAATGTTAGTATTACCCAATCCTGATCTAACGTTAGTAGATTAGTAAGAAGACACTGGGAAACAGTTTGGGAAGCGTGAGTGACAGCAAGGGAGACAGAAAGCATGAACGCAAGGTTTGCGGAAAGAGATGAAAAAGTGGATGCTAATCAATAAACGGAACAACATAACATGAAACAAACATAAATCGTGACATAACAAGTTTGCAAACTGTGACATGAATAAACAATATAACGTGACATGACAAGAAAATACACTGTAACAAAAACTAAACCTGAAACGTAATATGACATGAAAATGAAACGTAACAAGAAATAAAACATAAAAACGTGGTGAGACTAGACTAACATAATACATGACATGAAAATAAAATAAAGACAATAGCTAAATATGAAACATGACATGACAAGCATGAAACGTGACAAGAAGTACGAAAATTGACCTTATCACCTAGCAACTCCTGCACCGGCTGTCAGTCTGGTGCATGCATTCACTTCAACGACCCCACCGTAGGAAAGTTCAGCTAGCTACTAGCCTAGAGGTAATTGCCTCACACTTCTGATTTATTTTGCCGGTTTTATAAAATGGACAGAGAGACGGATGAGGATGACGAGAGAACAAAATCAGACAAACAACCAGCAAAAAAAAAAAAATGATATACAACTACAACTCAGACTGGGCAAAAAGAGAGCACTTTTCTGAATGGATAATGGCGTGTGGCAACCCTAGCCGTGGGTATGCAAACCGAGCACAGGAGAGAACTATGCGGACTCCCAGCTACTGCATAGCCTACCGAGGACTGATAACGACAAAGTGAAAACAAAAATACAAACAAGACATCCATCTTAAATTCACTGACAAAGCAGGAAAATGACAAATTCACTGAAACAGAGACGGGAATACATGAAACACATCCATCCATCCATTATCTGAACCCGCTTATCCTGAATAGGGTCGCAGGGGGCTGGAGCCTATCCCAGCATACATTGGGCGAAAGGCAGGAATACACCCTGGACAGGTCGCCAGTCCATCGCAGGGCACACACACCATTCATTCACACACTCATACCTACGGGCAATTTAGACTCTCCAATCAGCCTAACCTGCATGTCTTTGGACTGTGGGAGGAAACCCACGCAGACATGGGGAGAACATGCAAACTCCGCACAGAGAGGCCCCGGCCGATGGGGATTCGAACCCAGGACCTCCTTGCTGTGAGGCGGCAGTGCTACCCACTGCACCATCCGTGCTGCCTATGAAACACATTAACTCTCTAATTCAAATGATGAAGCAGGAATACTTATACAGAGATGGAGGCCTCAGTCACGGAACCCTTTTTTTTGGCGAGTTTGCAAACCTCTCCTCTGAGAGGAGCAATACTCCAACGACCACGTATACCACTTGACTTTAGGAAAGTCAGCAACCACCTGATGTTCACCTAGGCTCAACTGATGTCTTACAACCGGGTCCAGCTTAACTCAACCTAGAGCTCCTTACTTCCCAAAGGTAGCTTTTAAACAACGTGCACCATCTGTTCTCAAATTATACTGTTACATTACATTGGCCTTTATATGGTAGAAGATGCCCTCGATATATGACTGCTGTTGACAATTATTGTAAATATAGTATTAGTATAGTATACTATAGTCCTACTAATGTAATAATAAGAATAGTAACAGTTGTAACCTGCTTACCCATTAGTGGGGAGGCTGCCCCCACATCAGTGCCCCCAGCCACTTTTCATATCTGACTTTCATTCAGTTCAATATAGCTAAATATACAAGAACACTACTAGCTAAGCTGTGTGGTAGGCATGAGAGGATCAACTGCATGATCTAACTGACATTGCAGCTGGCTTAGTTATGAAAACTTATTAATATGTGATATTATTTGTATGTTTTCAAATACATATTTCAAGTTATGTATTCCGATTATAGCAGACATTGTAACAGACACTCACAATGTTTGTAAAGTACATTTTAAGGCCAATTTTATGTGCTAAAACCATAGACTGTGGCTAAAACACGGGCAACCACGTAATTTGGTCAAAACAAAGATAATAATGTGACTAAGATATCGGCTTCTTTTGACCAATCTTCGCAGAAGACTTGATGGGGAAATTATTGTGGTTGTGCTGAGAAAGAACTGAGGTCCAATGTTTATAAGCTTGTATTCATTAATGTAATGCATTTTGTCATACATAATTCTACCTCATTCTCATCCAGTCCACCATACAGTATTATAGTTAGAATACATTTTCTCTTTATAATTCATTCATAGTCTGTGTGGGGATTGGGGACAAGATAAAGAAGGAGGTGGGGGCACCATCCTTTTGGCATTGATGTGATACACTTACGAATATGTAACATCTAATTCCTGAGGCAGGCAATTAACACTCCCTAGTTATTGAGCACTGTGCAGCTCTAGCTGTCCTAATAAAGGGAGGAATTTGGATTCTGACAGCAGAGGCTTGCAAAGTTAGGTTGTCTCTCTGGGGAGGCACAGCTTGCCATAGCAGCTAGTCTTCCTCTTATGAAAGTGGGCACGGTGGGAAGACATACCCATCCTTTTGAGAGCACAAACACGCATAGACACACACACACACGAACATCTATGTTTCTATGAGAGGGGACTGTCAAGACCAGGACAATAATTTCTGGACATTATTTAAAAACAAAACAGACACAGAACATTTTTCATGCTGTTTCTTGAGACTTAACTTTTAATGTTTTTTTTCTTTAAATAACCAAGAGTGGACCTGAATGAAGTCTAGCTCACAGCTGGTGGACTTAAACAGTCTACAGGGGGACTATTTACAGTGGCATTATAAAGTATTCACTTTTTGCAACTGAAGCCTATAGCCAAGAAGCCTATAGGCTGGTGTGGCTATATGATCACTGTACTAAAATTAATGTCACAGGCAATGTCTTTGTTAATTTACAGCTTAACATATTCTAAAAATGTTTACCAAAGACTCAATTAATATTTAGCATGTTGCTTAAAAATGAGAATCTATTGAGATGACTGTTTGAGGTTTCAGTATATTAAATAGTGCTCTGGTTTTATGCATTCTGCCATATGACTATGCACCAACATATTATTATTACGCACAAAAAGACAGTTTTCTGACTTGATTCTTGTTTTTTGACTGTGTACACTCGAGTGTAAGCATGTTGTACAATATAACAGAATGTGACCATGGTGAGGATCTACTGTAGAGTTATAAAACTTTAAATACAATGAGCCAAGTCATTACAGATATTTTATACTGGATACCTACATTTACCATTTATAAATTTACAGCTAGTAATATTTTAAGAAATGTAAAACTGAGACTTAATGAATAATTAGCATATTGTTTGAAAATATTACACACACACATACTGGCATGTATACAGATACACATACACACATACAGTGGGCTCAAGAACTATTGGCACCCGTGATAAATATGCACACAAAATACTAAAAAAACAATGTAGTTATTAAGGATTTTTTTTTTTTTTTTATTAAAAATGTATTTCCAACAAACAGGTTCCACAATTATTGGCACCCCTGGTGTAATACTTTGTGCAAACACTCCTGGCAAGGACATCATTGATGTCCTTGGGTTTGCGCGTATGGACCCCCGTCTATAGTTCAGACCACAGGTTGAGAGACTGAGATGGCTTTTGTAGAACATGCATGTTGTTTTCACTTAAAGGTACAATAGGTAAGATTTTTGTGTTAAAACATTGATACAAGACCATTGTAAATCCCTTCCTATCATTGAAAAAGGCTCACTGACATGTTGAATCGCCCTCTGCCTGTGTTTATAATCGTTAAATTCAGGTTTTAAAATATACAGTTGACGGCCCGACACTGTACCAAAACATTGTATAACTGTACAATAATTCAAGACCTTTGGTTGAAAATTGGTTCTAAGTGCCAAAGCCAATGGTGTGTCAACATCAGCGTTTTTACAGAAAAGGGGGAGGGATAAACAGTGTTGTGGTTCGAAGGTGTTTGTTGCTGCTATTCCTCTCTTCCGAAATGACCTATTGTACCTTTAACCATTTCTGAGTGGATTTCCTACTGGACAATCTACCTATGGCCAAGTCCAAGCTTCCTAGCAGATTCTCTGCCAATATTTTGTGGTACTTTTTCATATTAATTGTGCCATTGATCTTAAATAGTACCCCTGGAGCACTGGCAGCAAAACATAAATGAGTTTTGGAGTTTAAAGTTTCACCACATGCAGTACCATGTAATTCCAATGGAGGGAAGAAGGGTGAAACTGATGTAGGATGAGATGCCATGCATTTTTTTATATGGCGGGTGGTCTTTATTTTTTGAAATATGAAAGATTCTACAGGTCCTGGAGCATCTGTTAAGATAGATGTCATCATGAACACCAGTATTATTATTTATTAATGTAATGTTTATTTGAGTAGGGACAATGCCAAGAGACATAGCATCATTGCTGCCAGTTTATACCATGTTCTGCATACAGAGATTATAGCTATTGCACGTTTCCACATCCTGAGTTAGACAGAATAAGACAGAAAGTGTTAAATAGAAGAAATTATGAAAAAAAGATACATGCGTGTTATATATTACAAATAGAAGGTAGTAGAAAAGTATTTAATAACAAACTTAATATATGATGACTAAAAATGTGAGCAGCTCTGTTTTTATTTCAGCCAACAGTTTGGCAACGGTAGCAACAAGCATATTAGCTTGCCGAATTTACAAATATCCTAAATGGCTAATTTGCTTGTCGCTACCGATTGTGAACTGGTATTGTTTTATAACTAGATATGTAGTCTTCACTTGGATAATAAGCAATAGTATATAGAGTTTCAGTGATAGCTTGTCTGGAGTGCAATTTCGGCAGATACATGCGAACAATCAGAATAAGCCTCCATGCCATTGGCTGTGGCAATTAGAACCAATTTTCAACCAATGAGCTTGAATTATTGTACAGCTGTATAATGTTTTGGCACAGAGTGACGGCCAATTAACTGCGTATTTTGAAACCGAATTTAAGGACTATAAACACAGGCAGAGGTTGAGTCAACATGTCAGTGAACCTTTTTCAACGTTTTACAATGGGGATTTAGGGAGGCTGGTAGCAGGTTATCGTGACAACACTCCCCGATGACGTAACCCTCAAATTCAAAAGAACGTTGTTGCCCTTGGCTAGAGGCGAGTTCGTCTTTAGCTGACTGCTAACGCGTTCATTCAACAAATATTTGGACAAGTGAGAGGCCGGGGTTCAAATCCCACCTCGGACTCAGACAATTTCTCACCTGTTATATACGCTTCAGGGACCAGTCTAGTGCTTTTTAGGGTTAAAAAGAGTTTGAAACAAAGAGAAAAGGAAAGGGAACAGCCAAGCCTTGAATCCAGATTTCCTACATGAGAGACTATCGCTGTAACCACCGCACTAAATCTGTTGGGAGCCAAGGCGGCCTCTTCGCTATACGAGGCAGTCGTTCAGGCATGTTGAATACTTCCTCCTGACCCCACCTCCTCTTTCTTTTGATTGGGTGCCTGGGAGAACCAATCACATTTACTTCTGCCCTCAGAACATATTTCAGTAGGTAAACCTCCAGTGTGCCTATTTTCCCCATCAACATTTCTCTTTTTCATATTTTATAAACTTTGGCACTACAGACAGTGGGAGCAGCAGCAGTGTTTGTGCAGCACAAGACCAAGTAAGCCCAGTCATAGTAATTCATAGCTTCAGCCTTCTTGTAACACTGCCAGGGAAGAGTTTGTATGGATAAAATAAGCTACGTTTGTCTATTTAGCCAACTTTACCTATAATGGGCAATGTACAGTTGTGTTCAAATAAATAGCAGTGTGTTGAAAAAAGTGAATGAAATGCAAATGTTTAATTTTTTTCAATATTTCAAATGTAGTGGAAACATTACACATTCAATTTCAAATCAAAGCATTAGCACATTTTATCAAGTCTGCGTTATTCTTTTACAGGAAGCAAAGAAAAGGAATATTAATCTGTTAAAAAAAAAATGGCAGTGTCAACATTTTTCTCTTCAGACTCTCTTCAAACTGTATAAACTGAATATTTTTTAAAGACTTAACTTCACTCTAAATTACTGAACTAATATTTAGTTGCATAACCATTGTTTTTGATAACTGCTGCACATCTGCAGCAGTCAACCAACTTGAGAAACATGTATTTCAGCCATGCACCGAGAAACAGGAAGCAGAAACAGAAACAGCCCAGGATGAACAAACTACATTCCACAATTTTTAGGTTTTGCTTCAGAAACTGCATTTTTAATGTCAGCCCACAACTTTTCTGGGGTTGAGGTCAGGGGATTGTGCTGGCCACTCCATTTCCTCAATCCTTTTTGTCTGGAACCAAGATGTTGCTCGCTTACTCGTGTGTTTGTGGTCGTTGTCTTGTTCAGGGGAATTTCCTCTTCGGCATACGGTAACATAATCTCTTTAGGTATTTTGATGTATTCAAACTGATCCATGATCCCTGGTATACAAGCCCAACACCGTACTATGAAAAACATCCCCATATCATGATTTTTGCGCCATCGTGCTTCACTGTCTTCGCAGTGTTCTGTGGCTTTAATTCAGTACCCAGGGGTCGTCTGACGTACTGTCATCGACCGCTAGACCCGAAAAGAACAATTTTACTCTCATCAGTCCACAGAATGCTACGCCATTTCTCTTTGGGCCAATCGATGTGTTCCATGGCAAATTTTAACTGATGCCACTTTTTTCAACAATGGTGCTTTACAGGGGCTTCTAACTGATACCTTCGATCTTCTGACTGGAACAGCACTTACAGGTAATTGTAGATCATATTTGATCTTTCTGGAGCTGATGAATGGCTGAATCTTTGCCATTCTGACTATTCTTCGATCCGTTTTAACAGTAGTTGCTCATTTAAGCTGATCATCCTATAATTTGCAGCACTTCTTTATACATTTTCCCCTCTCCAATCAACTTTTTAATCAAATGATGTTGTTCCTCCGAACAATGTTTGGAACGTCCCATTTTACTTAGCAATTCAGAAGGAAATATATTTTATAACAATGTGTGAAACATTTGCTTCCCTTCTTTCTTAATAAAGGACAATTAATGACACCTGTTTTTTCACCGAATGAATGAATTCCCTAATTAAACTCCACACTGCTATTATTTTGAACACACTTTCAGTGAATGAGTCAATAACACAGATCAAGCAGTGTGCATGTCAAGACAGTTGTGTCTTGTTTTTCTATTACACTCCTACATCTACAAGTAAATAATTTGCCATTCAGAAATATCGCTACTATTAATAACAGTGGTTCATCAGGTTACTGATGTTGTACTGCTATTTTCTTGAACACAACTGTATACATTGTGAAAGCATACCCATTTCTACAAAAAAGTGTGTTTGTTCTCAGTCGGTGCCTTGATGATGAGAATTTGTAAACTATCAATTGCACTAAGGACTTTTGAAGTTTCACTTGATGCCTGTGTTGGGGCTTGGGAAACTGAATGAAATCAGTATTCACAATACATTGTCACTTTATCTGGATGGAAGGTTTGCTTATTCCATTGCTTTGTCTGACAAGCCCAAGAAAGCTGAATGTGACATGGAGCTGTCAGCGCTTTTTCTGAACTAAATCCCAGAGAGTAGAGGCTATTTAAAGTGCACTTTCTTTTTTATGTTCCAGAAGTAAATTATTTTCATTATTTAAAAGTATTATTTTTTGTGAATAAGCCTGCTTAAACATGTTGAAATGTATAGCTCTATTTATAGGTCAGTCACTAACTGGAGCATGACCTTAACATTTCTGTCAAGAAGGTTGCATAAACATAATATTTCATGCAGTGGAAATCTATATCATTCAATTATTTTATTAACTCCATAATCTAAAGGGTGTGGGCATGATTACGTAAATCTTTCTATAACCTGCCTCTGTTTCAGCACGATCAGGAGAAACTCAGTATTTGCGGAAAAAAATTGTTCTGCAAGAGGTCTGTAGTTATCGCAGTTTTAATTGTGATTCGCAAGGGATGCATTTTTGTGAAACACATTTTGTTAAGATATTGTGTTCTGCAAGTGAAAATCCTCACTTTCGTGAAACAAGCCTCAGTTTCACATTTAATTGTATTGTATTACTGCCCGGGAAATCAATTTCAGGGCAACTTCACCCTGGAGCTGTGTATCAAGGCACAGCCAATGTCATTTAAAATACATTTCATAGCCTATCTCTCCCATCATTCACTAGAAAGCTACGCAACAAAACTGTATTTACTTGTGGAAACAGACGTTTCAGCTCTATCATTAGCACCTCATGAAAAAGGGCACTGCTGCCCAACTACTGTCAAACCTGCAAGTACTTCAGACTGCTATGGATGAGAGTGCTCACATTTGCTGTTCTGTCCTGATGCACATATGAAAATACATTTAATGTACTTGTAGACCCACTGTCATATGACATGTGATTAGGGGTGTGAACGTTTAAATGTTTGACTGAAACTCAGTTCTAAACGTTTTTAAAAAATTGCGAACGGATAACATCATTTTTTTCTGAAGTTGAAATTGTAAGCCCAGTTTCAAATAAATGCATGTTCACCACCAGGCGTATTATTACGGTTAAACTGGCAATTGACAAGCTACAGTAGAAGCAATATTTGGCCATAGGGATTGGAATGCTACAGTATTATAGTTATCAAAGAATTTCTGGTGTTGACTTATGGCTTATTGCAACTTTATGTTGTTTCTTAAGGATCACAGAGGATCCGTGTTTAATCGTTGACACGCAAATTCAAACTTGCTACCGGCAAACTGAGCATAGCTTTCCATATATAAACACAAATAAAGCAATACATCATTGTAAAATGTTGCATGCAATACGCTGTTTAGATTAGAATCAATCCGTGGCCATTTCTCAAATTAGCTATGAGAATAATGTAATTTCAGACAAATCAAAAATGTGCGACGCATTTAAACAACATTTTGTAGCTTCTGGCCTTCTATTTGATAGGCTATCAGCCAATACGGTCTCGCCGGGACACGTCCATGACCCGTCATTGGCCGAAAACCTTTCAATCCCCTCCCCTCTTGCTAATAGATTCTCTTTTAGACCAGTTAGTGACTATGAAGTCTTCATGGCACTCTCCCATCTGAATATTAAAAAGTCTAAGGGTGAGGATGACATAGCCCCATATCTTTTGCGTCTCAGTGCTCACCTGGTCGCCTCCCCACTTGCTCACATTTTTAACCTAACTTTTATCTCCGGTGAAATCCCATCGGTCTGGAAGTCCGCACAGGTCGTGCCCCTGTTGAAAGGGGGTGACACCAGTGACCTAAACAATTATCGTCCCATCTCTAGACTGCTGCCTAGCTAAGGTTTTAGAAACCCTGGCAATTGAACGGCTGCAGGCTTTTTTAGACGCATACAATATCCTACACTCACACCAATCAGGATTCAGACCCGGTCATAGCACTGTTACTGCCACTTCCCTCGTCATTAATGATATTGTGAATGGTCTTGATAATCGCCAACATTGTGCTGCCCTCTTTGTCGACCTCTCTAAGGCCTTCGACACTGTTGATCATGGTATTTTGTTAAGTATGTTAGCTTCCATTGGCCTGAACGACCTTTCTCTTAGTTGGTTCTCTAACTACTTGTCTGGGAGAAAGCAGTCTGTTGTTGCTGGCAATCTTAGATCCAGCTCTTTATCTGTTGTTAAGGGTGTCCCACAAGGGTCCATTTCTGGTCCAATTTTATTCACTCTTTATATAAATAATATTCTTTTCCCTTCTGTACACACTAATGTTCAT
The DNA here is from genome assembly GCF_963514075.1 of Conger conger. NCBI lineage: Eukaryota > Metazoa > Chordata > Actinopteri > Anguilliformes > Congridae > Conger > Conger conger. Next base: position 37,855,738 of record NC_083760.1, on the reverse strand, counting down.
TATTATGTGGACGATACAATAATTTACTGCTTTGGTCCCACCCCAGCTCAGGCAGCTGCAAGCCTGCAGTCAGCCTTCGACACATTCCAACGATCTCTGCTTGATCTCAAATTAGTCTTAAACTCAAACAAAACTAAATGGATGTTTTTCTCTCGATCGTCAATTGTTAATAATAGCCTTTCTCTTCACTCTCTGCAGGGAGAACTAATTGATTGTGTCGACTCATTTAAATACCTGTGTATTTGGCTGGATACCAAGCTCTCTTTTCGCACACATGTTGAACATCTCATAAAGAAGCTGAGGATTAAAATTGGCTTTCTTTACAGGAATAAATCCTGTTTCTCTCTTCAAACCTGGAAATCCATTGTTCAGTCCCAAATTATGTCTGTTTTTGATTATGGTGACATTGTGTATATGTATGCTTCTCCTGCCATTTTGTAGCTGCTTGATGCTGTGTATCATGGTGCCCTGCGCTTTGTAACGGGTGATGGTTTCCTTACTCACCGATGTGTTTTGTATGAAAAATTGGGTTGGTCGTCCCTAACTGCACGAAGAGAGCTACATTCCCTTCCATTCATCTATAAAGCTCTAATTGGTAAACTTCCATCGTATTTATCCTCGCTCCTCATTCACAACTCTATGAGTTGCCGAACACGCTCGCAGTCACAAATCAGATTGCTCATTCCGCGCGTGAGGACAGAATATGGAAAGACTGCTTTTTCTCACTATGCCCCGGACAAGTGGAATAGGCTCCAGGACACTCTAAAATTGGATCAATTTGTTTCTCTAGACTCTTTTAGTGTGCTCCTCGTGGGTACCATGACTGAGAACTGCTCGTGTTTTACCAGATTTTTAGTGTCTTACCAATTACTATCTGTTTTTTATAGCTTGTTTTTTGTCTGCTCTTATCTTGTCTGTTGCAACCTGTATCTTTTATATATGTTTTTTGTAAACAGGGCACCCTTGAAAATGAGAGCTTGCTCTCAAGGGACTTCCCTGTATAAATAAAGGTCAAATAAAAAATTAAATAAAATAAATTTCTGGGGGTTAAGAATGCAAACACCACAGGGAATTGAATGCTACAGTATTATCGTTATAATTTCTGTGTTTTAAATCTGTATCTTTCGGTTCACACATGGCTTATTGTATGGCGTTTCTTCATCCATGTTTATTCCTTGACACGCAAATTCAAACTACTGGCAAACTGATCATAGCTTTGCACTATGCGCTATCTGCATAAAAATAAATTAAGCAATACATTATTAGGCTATTTATCCATCAGATATTGAAAGCCAAAATTCCATGCTTTCAGCTAATTATCTTGGAATTAACAAGGGACGACTGATACCAGATTGGGTAGACTGTGTTCCCTTGGCTGTGTCCAAAATGGCTCCCTATTCACAAATTGGTAATCCCTATCTAGTGCATGTCCATATAGTGCAATATAGAGTACTGTGCAAAAGTTTTAGGCAGGTGTGAAAAAAATGATGTAAAGTAAGAATGCTTTCAAAAATAGAAATGTTAATAGTTCATTTTTATCAATTTACAAAATGCAAAGTGAATAAAAGGAAGAAAAATCTAAATCAAATCAATATTTAGTGTGACCACCCTTTGCCTTCAAACCAGCATCAATTTTTCTTGGGACACAAAGTCGGGGATTTTGTAGGCATATAGTCAGGTGTGTGATTAACCAATTATACCAAACAGGAGCTAATGATCATCAATTTTATATGTAGGTTGAAACACAATAATTAACTGAAACAGAAACAGCTGTGTATCAGGGTTAAAACTGGGTGAGGAACAGCCAAACTCTGCTTCAAACTGCTGAAGACAATTTAATGTCATACACCATGGCAAAACTGAGCACAGCAACAAGACACAAGGTAGTTATACTGCATCAGCAAGGTCTCTCCCAGGCAGAAATTTGTGGTTTGTGAATATAGTTGCTTATTGGCTATCCCAGACACTAAAAAACTCATACTACACAAATAACTACACAACTTCCCTGTGTTCCCTGTGAAGCTCACAATATTCACTTGAGAAATATTGACTTCGAAGTCCTCCAAAGGAAGTTCTCTATTTAGACAGAGGCATTGCAAATTTGTTGTAAACTTCAACCTTTTCGGCCATAATATCTAAAAAGCAGTTTTTGCTGAAGCTAACAGTCTCAGCATGCGTATTTAAAATGATTCATTACGCAGGCAAAAAAATTTTGTTTTATGTAAGCCTAACAAACGATACACTGTTGGACTTAATACACCGTTACTTAAATACCATACCACTAGCCGCTTCAGCTGAAGTTAATACTGTATTTTTTGCTGACAGAATCAGGCCTTTACTGTACAACAGGATTATCGATACTGGTCAGAGAAGTCCATACGGGGGCTCCTTTTGTTCCAGAGAGCCTAAATGAAATGTAGGTAAAAGCATTCATTTGCTTTTACCTACAATACAACAATGATAATTCCTCCAGAGAAACTCTAAAATAGAAAGAAATAATGCACATTCTCTTAACGTTTCTTGGAGTTTAGAATTGCATTATTATGCATTTGATTTGCTGGACCCTTGCTGTGAAGGGTCACATTACCTTGTTTCTTGTAGTATCGGGATTTCCAATATGCTGAGAAGCTATGGTCCCCCCATGCTTGTCGTGCCACCCACATGTTACAAAATGAGGAACTGTTGTTCATTAAAAACTCATACCATCTATATTAGGGGTGAGCGAGTACAGCATCTGTATCTGCATCCGTTCAACCAACTATATTATCTATATCAAGAAATATTTTATCTGTAGTCCATCTAGGGGCCTTGCTATTGAAAATTAAAATCAGGAGAATTTTATTTATTTGTTAAAAATAAAAGGAAAGTCAGGCCAAAGGACCCCAAAACGCCTAGAACATAAGAAGAAAGCCAGTCCATATGAAAGCCACAGGGTGAAAGGCATATAGGCTAGAACTGGCACAGCTGAGGAAGAAAACAAACCAACTATTTACAGAACAGCCTCTGCCAGTGTATTTGAGAAGAAGAGTAAAACATTTAGAAATTACTGGAACTCTTTATAAAAAATAAAGAAAAAATGCTGCATACATTGCTGGACAATAATCGTATGCTCAGTAATTTTCATTGTTAAACGTACCAAAGGTCCTGTGATCAAATCGTTTTGTAAGTGGCCTTCTAGCTCATGCACCCGCTTCCTTTGGTTTTATATATCACAAACTGCAGTCGTATGCAAAGCTTTTTATTCAAAAAGCTTTTTACAATTAATAGCTTGGTGAACAGACGCGAACCTGACCTCTAAATGGTACAAAGGTTATATGTAATAAATACAATAAAAAAGGAAAAAGGCCCTGTGCAAAAGTTTGGGAACCCTGTCAGTTAGTAATTTGCAACTGTGCACTTTCATAAACAATTGATCTTAAACACATTATACAGTAAACAAACAAGTGTTTATATAAAAACTTGAGTTGATAAACAACTTTACAAATGAGTTAGGCTACCGTTCAACTGAATTGAGTAGGCAAGGTACTGTGATTTCTGATTTAGAATAGAACTTGCAGCCGACTAGCTTGCAGATCGCAGTTGCTATCTCTCCCCATCTCACACACACACAAAACATCTCTTTTGTTGAACAATAAAATATTATACACTCACGAAGCAATTTATTAGGAACATTTTTACTTTATTACACCTACTTATTCCAAGTGATTATCTAATCAGCCACATACAATCATGAAGATACGGGTCAGGAGCTTCAGGTAAGGTTCACGTCAACCATCAGAATGGGGAAAAAATGTGATTTAAGTGACTTTGGCCCTCATTTATCAAATGTGAGCTGAACGAAATTCACTGTAAATCTATCGGAAATGCATTTCCACAAACAACATGGGATTTATCCATATTTAAAAATGCATGGCATCTCATCCTCCATCAGTTTCACCCTTCTTCCCTCCGTTAGAATTACATGGTAATGCATGTGGTGGAACTTATCTCGGAATAGATTGCATACATTTCTATTTATGCCGAGTCTTGTTTTTGGCTTGTTCTTATTCCATTAACAGAACTTCAATCTCCGCTTCAGAGAGTCTCTTTAAAAAGCTGAAATTCCATATGTGGTGTTTTAGGGGCATCAATTTATGCAAATTACTAATTTTGTGCCCGTGCCTTTGATGTCCGATTACTGGGTATTTATGAACATACACACGGATATGAAAAAAGCGGTGTCTATATGAATATTACTTTGTTTCCGATCCCACATATATTTGCACATGGATTTCCGGAAATATTGATAAATGAGGCCCTTTGACCGTAGAATGACTGTTGGTGGCACGGTGGTTTGAGTATCTCAGAAACTGCTGATCTCCTGCGATTTTCATGCACAAAAGTCTCCAGAGTTTCTGAGAGTGGTGCGAAAAACCAAACTGTGCAACAGTTCTGCGAGTAAAAACGTGTTGTTAATGAGAGAGGTCAGAGGAGAATGGCCAGACCCGTCAAAGCTGACAGGAAGGTGACAGTAATGCAAATAACTACACATTACAACAGTACTATGCTGAAGAGCATTTCTGAACACACAACGCATCATAACTCTAAAAAATAAGTCTAATAAATACCTAATAAAGTGCTTGTGAGTGTAGATTTTAATCTGTGTTTATTATCTGCAGCCTTTTTCCTTCACATTTATCAAGGGTGCCAATAATTCTAGAGCTGACTATAAACTGTATATATACAGTGCAATCCCAAGTTTTTGGACAGTGGTACAGCTGCTGTTCTTTTAGCTGAGTTCTCCAGCACTTAGGATTTGAAATTAAGCAATGAAGATGAGGTTAAATTGCAGACTGTCACCTTAAATTTGAGAGTATGTACGTAGGATCCACGTAGGAATAACATCCAACTTTCCAACAGTGACAAGAAATTCACCTGATTTTGTCCGATGGCAAAGCCCCCGAATGACCTACATCAATGGTAAAAGCGAGAGTCTTGGCTTTACAGTGCAAATTTAGTCCAAATCACTATGTAAAATGGTTCAGAATATAAAATTTCATCATATAAAATTTTGGTACTATTGAAACAGCTACCAGAGAAGGCTCCACCCACTTCCGGTTTAGACTACTCCCACTTACAGGTACAGATAATAGTGTTGGTTGAACAGATACAGATAATGCTGTACTCGCTTACCCCTAGTTGTTACATCAACATTAGACAGCTCAGTTAATATGATACTCTAAGATCACACATGCATGTGTGAATGTCGTTTGTTGAGTTAACCTGCTTCATCCAAGACTGGGGATTAATTACAATAGTGTTTACTAAAAAATCTCTGTTTTTTAGTAAGTTGCTGCAGCCAAGTCTTCATCTTCTAAGTGGCTGCGGAATTATTAATGGTGGTGTGAATGCCCTTTGTTGAATAAAATGTGTGACCAAGAAGTAAGTCCTATTCATTTTTATTTTAATTATCAAATGCTTTCACTTAAATGGTGCATTTAGATTGCCTGGCAGCTTTGCTCACAAAACTGAAAGACATAATTTACCCACAGCTGCAGGTAACTCTTTTAACTCTTTAATAATAATGTGGTATTTCAGCGCCGCCCATCAAAAGCTCCAAACGAATCCACTTGAAAAACGTTTCTACTCACTAATAGCAGCCACTGAGCAGGGAATTGTAGCTGTAAAGCTTAAATTGTCGGCACATTTTTCCATGCCCATAGTCGTTGCGATCACAAGTCGCGGGTTGTTGATTGCTGTTTATCTATCTTTATGTCTCTAACTCGTCTGTGCCGTCTTCCATAACTAGCTGAAACTTCACAACAGTTAGGCTTCATCATTCTGCATCATGACAAAAAATACACTGGTTAGTTTCCTAGCAATCCTTGCATATTATCAGATTATTAACCCATGCTACCTCACTACTTGGTTAAAAAAATTACTTCACTACTGATAATAAGCAAATTGTTTTTCAAAGTAGTTAAGCTACCACAGGCAGCTTGGAAATGTAGTCAAGCTAGTAACTCTATTACCTTTAGTTCTGCTACTCCCCAAGACTGCTAATAACATACAGTGGCTTCAGAAAGTATTCAGACTTTTTCACATTTTTGCCAATTTATTGGGTTGTAAATTCAATTTTTTATGGATTTGCAATTTTTGCTCATGAATTACTAGCCCGCATTGAGTTTTGTACTGGGCGCGAGAAAACTACTCATTTAAAGATACAACAGGTAATTTCGGACTCCTAACAGGAGCAAGATCAGCTGTTTTTAATCAATTTTTACTCAAATTGCTAAAAAGAAGAAAAGGCCTATCTGTCTAGACAACTACCTGTAACACTGCACTATCCGGTCACTTGGCATGAATGTGAGGTCCAGTAAAATCAATGCATGCAGGGAGTGCTTCACACCCAGATTATCTTTCCTCCACTGTAACAAAATTGGCCATCGGCCAGAGGATTCCCATGCATATCGTAACAACTGAAGCATAAGCTGCTCTCTGTTTCAAAAACATCCAGCACAAACCTTATTTGTAATAGCATTTGTAAGTTTGCCAAATTCAAAAAAGTGTTCTTACAGTATTAATCAGTTTTACCAGCTAATGCTGTATATGAGCATCCTTCTGCACTGGGAAGGACATTTTTACTGCAAAATGCAATCACCTCTGACAAAGTTTTGAACAACTGCTCATGTGTCATTCAAATGACAAGCTCTGTCATATGCTTTGCACATCATATGTGTATAGTAGTCAAGTATGCATTACATAGGACAGTAAAATAATATATGTAGGGTACACATAATGCACACAATGCAACTCATATAAACTTCACAACACATATAGCAACACAGATGTGTTTGCATTTACACTCTCAAACATAGCCTGCATATTTACATATCTCACATGCGATCATCACTTCCTCATTTCCATGCAGTGGCACAGGGAATTAATGCATGATCCTGTTCTCCTGACTCAAAAATACCGAAGCAAAATAGTATAAAGTTTGAGAACTATTTGTTAAACAAAACATGATAACTGGTAAGTAAACAATGAAAAAGTTCATAGCTTTATACAATATTTCCTGTGATTTGTAATTTGGGCCCTTGAGCAAGGCCCTTAACCCTGTAATGCTCCAGGAGAGGTTTGTCTCCTTCTTAGTCTAATCAACTGTAAGTCGCTTTGGATAAAAGCATCAGCCAAATGCCATGTAATGTAATGAAAAGGAAGGGGGAACTATGGTGCAAGGGCTGAATACACTTTGGCCCCTATCAACACCTGTATCCACCCTTAATGCTTCTCATAAAGTACGTTTTTGAAAATGGAGACTGTAACCTGTCCCAATTTCGGTCTGAAAGTCATTGCCCCTGAAATATCACCTGATCGAATCTTCAAGCTGTCTATTAAAAGCATGCGGAAAGCTTTACTCTTGAGGTTTTTATCTTGACTAATGTATATGTAACATATACACACAGTGACCACTTTATTAGGTATACCGGTACATCAGCTTGTTAATGCAAATATTTAATCAGCCAATCATGTGGCAGCACCTAAATTCATACAAGCATGCAGACATGGTCAAGAGGTTCAGCAATTCTTCAGCCAAAATGTCAGAATGGGGATGAAATGTGATATAAGTAGAATGATTGTTGGTGCCAGTTTGGGTATCTCGGAAACTGCTGATCTCTTGGGATTTTCATGTACAAAAGTCTCTAGAGTTTGCAGAGAATGGTGCGAAAAACAAAAAACATCCACTGTGCAGCATTAATGAGAGTTAATGAGAGAGGTCAGGGCAGAATGGCCAGACTGGTCAAAGCTGACAGGAAGGTGACAGTAACACAAATAACCACACATTACAACAGTGGTATGCAGAAGTGCATCTCTGAATGCACAATGCATCAAACCTCTAAGTGGATAGACTAAAGCAGCAGAAGACCAAATAAAGTGCTCCCTGAGTATATATATGGATAACAGAATGTAAGGGGTTAAAATGTACTGTAAATGTGGAAAGTGGTGAGAATTGGGATATCCATGATATCCAACTGAAGCCTTTTTCAAGTTGCTGAAGTTAAGTCTACCTACCTTTCCGAACTAACACATTACTGAAGTTTTTTATTGATTAGTGGGTTTGTGCATATTTACATTTATATTTGTACTTTGTATGGAGATTTCCACGTATAATTTGGTTCTATCTAAGCTATAGTCCAGTCTTGTAATAGGGCTTTACCATTACTCATTTTGCACATAGCACTGCATTGTCAGGAATGGCCAGTTTAAAGCCTGTATGCTTGTACCTCATTTCTGTGCCCTTTTACTATGTAGCTATAATTTGTGTACTTTACAACAGTTATACTAATTTAATTATTCTATTGTTGATCACTCTGTGTTATTGTATACTGATTGGTATATTACTTATGCAACAATTGAACATTTTATTTGAGATTGTATGTCCCTAAAAGCCTCACCTTGAATTTTACTTTCGTAGATCCTAATGACATATTAATGACACGGATAAATTATATCACTTTATTTGACATTGTCTAAATAATGTCATGGCATTGTCATGTACTTCTTGCCAACTAAATGTCAGTATGACCCCAAAATTTCCTTCAGTTTCACTATCATAACTAAAGACAAATAAAAATGCTATGACTTAATTTAACATGGTCTAAATAATGTCATGATCCACAACATAAAATGAGTCATTAGATGGTCACAATTTCCAAGAATGGGTAAGAAGTAACATGATCAGGATAGTGACATGACTGTGGTGTGTGTGGTGATGGGAACATATCCACCTTTATTTTAAATGAGTCATTGCAGGGATACATTTCATTTCACATTGTATACATTCGATTATCTATCAGAATAAACTCATGACTTGCTGTTTTTGTATGAAGATTCACTATTTGGCAGGCTGGAATAGCTTTAACATAAGACATTTGCACATGCTGAATCAGTGGTATGACACCACTGTCATAGCCTTCTATGCAGTTATGTCAGTTGTGTCATAAAAATGGTATGTCATAGTTTATGAATGGATATGACACTTCATGACAGCTCCTGCCAACCAAATCAGACTGAATAACCAATCCACCACCAATCAAATTACAGGAAATGTATAGGTTTTTTTTTAGATTGAGTGACTGGAATTGAGACTAACCATTCCCTCTGCCTCCTCTCTCTTAATTCTCAGCTGTCCTTTTGCTGGCTTTACAAAAACCCTCGATAGATTATGCACATTCCATTTCTTTCTCCATAATTTTGATCATTGTGCTCTGACCAAGAGCAGTCTTATTTTTCATTTTAAAGTTTCCATCTTTAATCAGAGCTGGAATTAAAGTTGGTGGGCCTTGAGTAAAAGTGCATAACCCCAACCACCCCTATCATAGACGCAACCTGCCCCCATCCATTGCTTGTAGGCCAAGAGTGACTTTATCCAGGATCCTGCAGCCCTGGAAAAAATTATTTCAGAAAGATGCAGAACCAGTGTATTCTCCGCATTGATTAAACGACTGTCCCCTGCCTTGTTCCCAAAGACAGTGTTGTCCCCTCTCTCCAGACTGACTGCTGGAAGGGTAGAAATTGGACTACATAAACAGACAATCCTCCATCCATTACAGACAGGCAAAACATATCTTTCTTTCCAGTAAAAAAGATGGAGTGTACTTGTCTATTTATCTTTGAAAAGTGACATCTCTTTTACCCATGATATAGTCCGTATTGCATACACCTCTGTTTCTGTACAAGGTTGCCACAATGACATTTGAATACAGTGACAGCCTCATTATAATGCTGTAAATGACTGGCAGTCCCTGCTGGCTGCATTTTCTTAGATAGCTCTCCAGATCATCGCTTTCAGAAACATCACAACTCATACTTTCTCTACTATAAACACTGTAGTGCAGACACAATTATGGCATTTCCTTTTTTTCAGCCACAGTAACGAGGCATACCTTCTTCTAAAAATATATCGGTGCTATAAGTTGTTATTGAAATTCAAAAGCTCCTGTAGAACTGTATTTTCCAATATACAGTGGTATGAAAAAGTGTTTGCCCCCTTCCTGATTTCTTATTTTTTTGCATGTTTGTCACACTTAAATGTTCAGATCAAATAAATTTTAATATTAGTCAAAGACAACACAAGTAAACACAAAATGCAGTTTTTTAAATGAAGGTTATTATTAAGGGAGAAAAACAATCCAAACCTACATGGCCCTGTGTGAAAAAGTGATTTCCCCCTAAACCTAATAACTGGTTGGGCCAAACTGCAATCAAGCTTTTGCGATAACTTGCAATGAGTCTCTTACAGCGCCGTGGAGGAATTTTGGCCCACTCATCTTTGCAGAATTGTTGTAATTCAGTCACATTGGAGGGTTTGAGCATGAACCGCCTTTTTAAGGTCATGCCACAGCATCTCAATAGGATTCAGGTCAGGACTTTGACTAGGCCACTCCAAAGTCTTCATTTTGTTTTTCTTCAGCCATTCAGAGGTGGACTTGCTGGTATGTTTTGGATCATTGTCCTGCTGCAGAACCCAAGTTCGTTTCAGCTTGAGGTCACAAACAGATGGCCGGACATTCTCCTTCAGGATTTTTTGGTAGACAGCAGAATTCATGGTTCCATTTATCACAGCAAGTCTTCCAGGTCCTGAAGCAGCAAAACAGCCCCAGACCATCACACCACTACCACCATATTTTACTGTTGGTATGATGTTCTTTTTCTGAAATGCGGTGTTACTTTTACGCCAGATGTAATGGGACACACACCTTCCAAAAAGTTCAACTTTTGGTCGTCAGACCAAAAGTCTTGGGGATCATCAAGATGTTTTCTGGCAAAATTGAGATGAGCCTTAATGTTCTTTTTGCTCAGCTGTGGTTTTTGTCTTGGAATTCTGCCATGCAGGCCATTTTTGCCCAGTCTCTTTCTTATGGTGGAGTCATGAACACTGACCTTAACTGAGGCAAGTGAGGCCTGCAGTTCTTTGGATGTTGTTGTGGGGTCTTTTTTTGAGCTCTTGGATGAGTCGTCGCTACGCTCTTGGAGTAATTTTGGTCGGCCGGCCACTCCTGGGAAGGTTCACCACTGTTCCATGTTTTCGCCATTTGTGGATAATGGCTCTCACTGTGGTTGGCTGGAGTCCCAAAGCTTTAGAAATGGCTTTATAACCTTTTCCAGACAGATAGATCTCTATTACTTTCTTTCTCATTTGTTCCTGAATTTCATTAGATCTCGGCATGATGTCTAGCTTTTGAGGATCATTTGGTCTACTTCACTTTATCAAGCAGGTCCTATTTAAGTGATTTCTTGATTGAGAACAGGTGTGGCAGTAATCAGGCCTGGGTATGGCTAGAGAAATTGAATTCAGGTTTGATAAACCACAGTTAAGTTATGTTTTAACAGGGGGGGCAATCACTTTTTCACACAGGGCCATGTAGGTTTGGATTGTTTTTCTCCCTTAATAATAAAAACCTTCATTTAAAAACTGCATTTTGTGTTTACTTGTGTTGTCTTTGACTAATATTTAAATTTGTTTGATGATCTGAAACATTTAAGTGTGACAAACACGCAAACACTTTTTCACACCACTGTAGGTAGTTGTACTAGGTATGCTTTTACAGTTGCTATAAACAGGATAAATAATATATTCTGTATAAATCTGTCTGGCATGTCTGCACCTTTCAGCCTAAATCAAGCCAAGGCAAGTGTTTTGAATCCTTTATCTTTCCTTTAATTCTTTTATCACAATTGCAAGTTGGCTATCCTTCCCTTCAGAGCTAGCTGTAACTAAAGGTCAAACTAAAAACTGAAAAGGCACCACAAAAGGAAATGTTCTTGGGACACTTTAATCCCATCCATGCTGTTGAGTGGCCAATGTCCCAAATTATTGTTGTGTTCATATTTATAAAATAATAAAAAAAATATAGGATTCAATTGCATGGATAAGCAGATAGGTTGTTTTTTATCTCACTTTTATTGCACGTCTGGATGACATATTTCCGGTTTGGTGGAGAAATATAAGTTTGTTTTACAAATTATTTGATGCAAAGATATTTATGGAACTGAATATCCCACCTGGTTGTAAAGCTATGACTGTGTTCTGACTAACATTGAAGTTTATTTCGTAATCCGTTCAGCCATTTTCAATTTAAAAAAAAAGTTTCCCCTAGACTATCTCTAAGCAAATGTCGTCTTGAACTACTTATTGTTGCGTAAATGCATTGCTAGGTCATTTCAGTAGCAAACTAATTTATAACAAAGCACATTTCTTGTACAGGGTTTCCTACCCTTTTCCACAAGGTGTAATGTGTCATATTCAGTGACGGTTTAGGAATATAGCTGCGTCCGCATAGCAGAATGAATATTCAGACGTGTATAAAACATCAAATGAGCGTTTGCGTTGGACTTGTTATAGGTACACCCGTGATTTTACTGGCTAACGGCACTAACGGGGCTCTGGTTAACCTAATTTTAAAATAAAGTTAATTCATCATTCATGTGTTTGGACAAAAAGATATGCAGGTGTTTTGTATTTGGAGAATTTTAGTCTTCAACCATGTGTGTGCAGTAAATACATTAATACTTTCATACAACTAGTACAAAATAGGCTGAAATTGCCTTCGATGGGGCCAAGTGGAAAGGGGTAAAGATAGAATGATGCCAGAAAAGTGCCTAAAATGGTACAAATGCTTGTCACTGGGGCGGTAACCTATAGGTACCCCGAGCCAGCAATATATAACAAATGTGTACCTTTTTTGCTTGGAAAATCTTTTTTATCCTTTTTTTTTTTTACTGCAGAAATATAATAAATTCAAGGTATATACTGTATTTTGTGATAATGAGTAGTTTGAATATTTCGTTTTCTATGTGCATTGTCAATGATAGAAATAGTAGTGGTGATAATAATAAGGAAAATAAAATAATAATAATAGTATAACAGTAAATGATAAGCATTATTAGTAACTAATACAACATATAAAGATATTATATAAAACAAAACATTTTGCTTGGAAAATCTTAAGTCTTATCACAGTTGCATTTTTTTATTTTCATTTTTTCATTATCTTTTATTGTATTTCACAGGGCACCAATAGGGTCACTGAATACCAGCTCTGTTAAAGTTTGAGTAAGTCCAGCAACAAATTCAAATACAGGAGCAGGACAAGGTATGTGGGAGGATAAGAAAAAATAATTATAAAATTATATTTAAAAAAATAATAATAACCAGAGTGACCAAATCTTCCAAAGTGTAGTGGATTTTTGTTGTCGATCATATGTCAATTTCTCCATGGGTAGTAAATTAGCTACCTGTGCGAGCCCCATCTTGGTAGAAGGTGTCACTAGTTTTGACCATAATAACAGATTGCATTGCTATTTTAACAGCCTATAGGCTCACATACAAGGACACAAATTAACATGCATAAAAATACCTAGATTGCAATGGGAAAGATTATTATTGTATATTTCTATCTAACTTATTTTAAATACATCTTATTGTAATGGATGTTCATAATAATGCCAAATTAGACAGTCACATTAATGAGGAACAAAACGGCTATCCATTTAATATGTGCCATGATGACATGAACAGTGAACAAATATGAAACTCAAAACTTAGGAAACAGGCACTATAGCCTAATGGAGAGGAGTTTTGTAGTAGGCTATTGAAAATGCGCTTAAGATGTTTGCATTAGTCAATACAGCCCTCAGATACAACCTTGATTCTTTGTGGTATGAGGTGTGGCAAATGTTATAACAAAAGTAATGGATATATTGGACATACGTGACAACACATTACAGGATTTTACAAGTCTTGCTATTTTACAAGTCTTGCCATGTCAAGATTTTACAAGTCTTGCCATGTCAAGATTTTACAAGTCTTGCCATGTCAAGATTTTACAAGTCTTGCCATGTCAAGATTTTACAAGTCTTGCCATGTCAAGATTTTACAAGTCTTGCCATGTCAAGATTTTACAAATCGTGACATGGCAATTTTACTGGCAAAATAGAGGCTTCATCTACTGCAGACTGAATGGTTTATTTGAAGTCCAAAGCTTTGCCAAGCCAATATTACTTTTAAATCACCGTAATGCATTGCATGTTTTTTAAATAATTTGGAAACGATTAAAAAACATGATTTATTCAAATGTCATGTTTTTTAACCCTTTTCATTATTTTTTATTAAAGTGACCAGATTTCCAAACTGTAAGCTATAAAACCCCAATGATTTCACCTGTTAACTCATAATTGTAAAGAGAACTAAAAGTCTAATTAAGAAAAATAAACCTTTTTAAAAATCAGAAGATGACACTCTGATCCTATGTTACACCCAAGACACACCTATTAATGAATTAAGCCAACGCAGCCCTTTCGAACCTTGCTCCTTGCTTTGCGCATGAATTAGCTGCCGTGAAAAAAGTGTGTCCTTAAATTAACTTGTGTACAGCGCTATAGACTTTGCATTATTACTATGAAGATAGAGCCCTAAAGCTATTCAGCATAAGGTCTGAGAAGTAACACAGGGAACAAAAATAAATCTCTGTCTAGCCAGCTGGTTGGTTTGTTCAGTAAAACTATATTACAATAAGAATAATTCTTTGGTAAGAATACAATTTTTTCTGATTCAACCTAAATACAGATTGCTGGGGAACCTCTGTTTGCAATTAACATTTAATAATGGAAAGAGCCTTTTTTTGTTGATGCAAAGATCTATGGGACATACCGGGTGAGGGAAACACTTGGTACTGCCTTCAAATTTGGCATCTTCGGAAAAAACACTGTTTTTGACTGTTTGGAACATGCATGCACAGCTGGGCCAATGCTGCCTTCACTGGCCACTATCTTGCAGTTCAGTCACAGCTATTACACATTAGTTTTTTTTCTTACCAGGAGAAAAAAAGGCACTGATTAAAAAAAAAAAACACTTACATACTGTATATACACACGCTTGCTCACATGCATGCTACACCACCCATTTTCTTTCCTTCTATGGAGCTTGCTCTGTAGAAATAATTGACATCTTTAGGCAATTGAGTAACCCGATGGGGATTGCTGGGGTCCCTAGTCTGAATGTGAATGAGCGTGAAAAGAGCGTGTGTTTGGAAGGCAGCCAGCAACAGCGCATTTCACATGCTGCTGACTTTAGGTGCTTTTCTATCCCCCAGAAGCACTTGTTGGTTGGTAAGGAGACAGCTGGAGACCTGATCCCATCTCACACGCAGCTCCTCTGAGACCACTACCCCCCCCCCCCCCCCTCCACTTACCCCTTAATTGAGGCATATATATACTCTGGGCCCATGCTCCTGTGAACAGTCCCACAACTCACTGGCTCAGCTAAACTTATCAATCAGTCATTCAAATTTGGCTTAATGTGACATTTTAACCCCTTTGCGCAAGCCCCCTAATGGCAGTGGTGCCTGTGTCCTGATTACTCAAACTGCTTTCACCACAAAAAATGTGTATTCCGTCATAGTCAACAATAGCCCAAAAGTATTCCAATACAGTGGTGAAAAATGCTGCTCACTGAATAGTGCAATAAGCAGAGTTCTTGTGTAACTATACTGGCATTCTATAATCAATATCTGCCACTAAACGTGGAATAAATATACAACCTTACCTTTGGTTTTAGATATAGAGATGTCCCTTTGAAGATTCAGTCATTTAAGGGTTGTAATGTTCCTGGAAAATTTTAATTCTTTCTTGTAAATTTAGGAAGTTTTAGGTAATTCGAGAATATATACTATTTTTTACTCACAAGCTTTAACTGAATGAATCATACCGCTTCCATCGAGGACCACGTAACTACATTTCCCATGACTCCATGGCACTTCTGCAACACAACCCCGGCGTGACGTCTCGGTACCATTAAACCAATACTGTAATGCCGGGAGCAATAAACTTTCACATTGTAAGAGCTTGGACAATCCATTTTCCAGCCATCAGGCCGAGATCATACCATGTAACTTAGGTTACCTTACAGTAACTAAGTCTAGGACATTTGAACCTGGTGAACTAGCGTACGTGCTGCGCTAGATAGCCACCGGGAAAACTTCCAAACAACCAGGAACTTGATACATACCCCGTGTATCACAAACAGCTAAACAAACTTTTGCAGCCTGCGACCAATGCCACCAGCACAACTGGACCACGCATCGCGGTACCTAGGCTGAAGGCAAGGACACCAACTGGTATTCAGCTCCCCACAGAAATTCCTCATTTATAGCTCCATCATCGTGCCTCTCTGGGACATCCAAGACCAGAGACAGCAACGCGTAAATGGACACAGTAAGACTGACCGAACATACCAGGCATTAGCTACTGTTTAGTTTACTCTTAATTGTGGTTCAACTGCTGTGAATGTACGTGTTTTCTGCCTGTAACTTTAGTTCACTTAATTATGCAAGTATGCTATTAACTGTGGAGCTTATTTCTGTGAATTGGTTCACCGTTATCGCATATGTAACCTGTAGAGTTATCAGACAAGTGTTTTACTCCTAACCACAGCTAACTCTTCCAAACTCCACTAATAACTACTAACACACACTACACAAACACTGTGTCCTCCCCTCTCTTTTTCCAGAAACAAAAAGAGTTTTGGTGCAATTATGCACCAACCCGCACTGACACACACACACACATACCGACACAGTTTGTGGACACGCTCTGTTGAACTAGCCATACATGGTACCAAGATATGTGGTCCAAAAGAAAACATATCATGGCAAAAAATTGCTATTATAACATTCATTTGCAACTACTCACACACCTTCAATGGATAGCAAATTGTAATAAATAAATTTAGCCCAAATGAATAACAAATTAAGGGGGCATGTCACTATATGAAAAGCACGTCACACACTTGACAGTAATATACTGACCGGGAGCTGAGGAAAGAGTAGCCCTGGATGTAGCTAAAATATTTTTCATCCCCTATGTTTTTCTTATGACCATTAGATGCTGCTGTTGTTCTTGGCTTCATCATAATTTTAAATTAAACCGCTTCAATTCATTTATTGACATGAAATAAGACAACAAACGAGACCTACTCAAGGATATACTCAATACTCAGAATGTTGGTTTTGAGTTAGGGGATAAAGAAATACTAGATAAATGACGTGAACTGAAGACAAATAAGGCAGCAGGCCCCGATGGCATATTCCCAAGGGTATTCAAAAAAGCAAGTGAGATCATTTTGAAACGACTGCCGAGTATTTTTAGACGGTCTTTCGAAAGAGAAATACTGGAATACTGGTAATATAAACTGGAATTATTTCTTAAAAATAATAACATTCTAATTGATAGCCAATATGGTTTTCGTTATGGTAGGTCATGTTTGAGAA
Source organism: Conger conger (assembly GCF_963514075.1). Lineage (NCBI taxonomy): Eukaryota > Metazoa > Chordata > Actinopteri > Anguilliformes > Congridae > Conger > Conger conger. Next base: position 37,838,426 of record NC_083760.1, on the reverse strand, counting down.
ACCCTTTGGCATTCATTGAGGAAGCAACCAAGTGTTTTGATGTTAGCAAGGCTTATGATATTGTATATTTAGATTTCCAAAAAGCATTTGAAAAGGTACTGTATGACAAACTCATTATCAAAATGAGGACGGTAGGAATTACAGGAGCCATTTCAGAACCGGTTATGGGATAGAACACTAAGAGTAGTAGTAGGAGGAAAAGTACTTTAGTTAAATTTGCAGATGATACAAAACTAGCAGGTTTAATTAAGAGTTTGGAATCTACTAAAATATTCCAGGAAGGTTTAAACAGAATCCAGAAGTGGGCGGAAAACCAGGCAAAAAAATTAAATTCTAAATAACTAAATGTTAAGTTCTACATGTGCTAAATAAAAACATAAGGTAGGATTACTGTAGGGGTGGTATAAAATTGGAAAGTGCTCAAGTTGAAAGTGACTTTGGGGTAATAGTTGATTAAAGCCTTTCTGGTTCTAGTCACTGTGCGATAGCAGAAAAAACAGGATGGTAGGATACATAGCCAAGAGTATTGAGTATAAATCTAAGGAAGTTATTCTTAACTTATACAGTACTCTTGATAGACCGCACTTGGAGTACTGTATGCAGTTCTGGGGACCACACTATAAGAAATATACCTTTTATGCGTACTGAGCAGTAGGTATAAGCAAATGCTCGCTGGATGTTTTACACATGTCTGGTTATCGAATGCAGCGACTAAACTGTCCGTCACCTGAATATGACACATCATACCTTGTTGGAAAGGGTGGGAAACCCTGTACAAGTTGATTATCGTGTTTTACATTATTTTGGTACTGAAATGACCAAGCAACCACAGGAAACAGTTTCACAACATTAGGTATAGTCCCGGCAAAAAGATAGTTTTCTCGAAAATGGCTTAACGTATTAGAAAATAAACTTCAACGTCAGTCAGAAAACAGTTGTCGTTTCAAAACCAGGTGGAATATTTGGTTCCATGAATATGTCTGTCTCAAATAATTCGCAAGACAAACTTATATTTCTACCAAACCGGAAATATGTCAGTCGGACGTGCAATAAAAGTGAGCAAAGAAAAAAAACAATGTGTTAATGCATGCAACTTCAGAATTTTTGATTTTTGTTGTTATATTGGAAAATTTTTTGAACTAGACAAACGGTATCAAGGATTGTTAGAATACGTCTTATATTGCCTGAGCCTGGCGAGATGAGGGTTGTAAACCATGAGCGTGGCGGGTGGAAGGCTGGAGTTTTATTGCCATGTTTTGCAAATAAGAGGCTCATAAGCCTCTGGCGTTGCCATTTTGTGGTTTAATTACAGATATATAATATTATAGAAATATGAACACAAAAATAATTAGGGACATTGAGGATTCAACCAGTAGGGGCAGCGTTTATAGGGTTATGGATTTAAATGATTTAGCTAAGAATTCTAAACTCCTTACTGTTTATTTTTATTTTGAATAGTCACATATTAATGTAGAATGATGACCTTTGCATTCTGTGAACCTTAAAATGAAATGAATGAAAATACTCTACATGAGCAAGCATGATTAGCATTGTGGTTAAAATTAATTCAAATACGGATTAAGTGAATGGATATTCTAGAAATGAGTATTATTTTTTACAATTTAGTGTTGATTCCCAGCGTCCTTCCACTGTTACGGTAACCGCAATGACAGGTACTCATCAAAGACTGAAACCTTGCCATGTAGGCCTATGTTATATTCTAGGCCTTCCAATACAAACTTAAAAATGTATCAATATTTTTTTACAACATTAATACACATTGTTTGGAGAATGAGGGTGTGTTATTGTTTGCTCATAAGAATATACAATTTTCTTTAATTTCTTCTATGGAAATGGAGTGCTACAGTTTGTAGTCCTAAAACAAACGCCTCTGTCGTTCAGTTTACTGAATAGCAGGCCAGACACCTTTGCACTTCAGCTATCAACATTTGACTATTGTCTGGCGGTGGCGGGTGTGAAGATAATGAAAGAAACTGTTTAGTTGTCATGTGTCATCAATTAACAACTTCTTCACCACAGTCTTTAATTGTATCAGTTAAATAATTGTGGTACCCCTTTTTATGTATTTGTTTTGAATTATAGCGTACCAAGCCTAACATGAAGGGTGCCTTATCCATGCCTCATCATTAGAAATTGTAGCCTACTTATAATATGATACTGAACATGTTTCGTCCACTGTCCTCTAGCTAGCTAATGCAGTTTGCTTCATCAACAACTCCCTGTGCTTTTCCTCCTTGACAATGAACTTTTTATATTCCATCTTTCTCAAGACTCTTGAGAATGCTACATACCGACAGGCATGTTTACTTTGCGTTGTGACTGGTATTCAGTTTTAGCCAAAAGGCCTATACCATCCCTTTATTTGGGCTATGCATTTAAATAGATACCAAAACATTTATTAAATATATATTTTCATTTATGTTGGAGACAGTTCATTTGGAGAGGTTGATTTAAAAGCAGATTGGACAATGATGCTTTTAAAATTGGCACTGTGCATATGCAGACCATTAATATACATAGCTACAGCAATGAACACATGACTAGGCTATAGGTCGCTTATGAAATATATAGTTTAGGAATATGCTTCTATGGTGATATCATATACGGTGCAAATATGACCAACAACAGTGCATTTCCTGCAAATTAACTGTAGTGAAAATGACCGTAAGTGTTTGTTGTGTCATCTAGATACACTTTGTTCAAGCTTGCTAAACATTTTCATGCATTAGGTATATTTCCTAAGAATTTTGGTTGATAAGGGTTAGATAGACGGCTTGACTTTGAAAGTGCAGTTTCAAAGTTCCTGTTTCTGTGGACAGAGGCCAAGCGTAAGGTGATCAAGGCTGTTCTTTACCCATAGCATTTTTGTGTGTATTTGAGTCAAATTTATGTTTAGAAACAGCTATTCATCAATGTATAGTTGTTTAACACATTTCAGTTTGTCCCTATTTTAAAATACAGGTTTGACACATTATCATTTGCTTTATTTTTGAATTCTTCATTACCAAATTGTTAGTTTTAGTGTTCCCTCGTTCATCAATCAACAACTTGTTCACCTCACTCTTTAATGTTACCAGTTAAATAGTTGTGTTACCAAGGCCAATACCTTTGTTTTCGCAATACACTGAATACATTTGGGGTACAAATACAAATAAAAAGATGAACAAGTGAGTTCAGAATTTCAGCGTTTATTTCCTGGTATTTACACCAAGATGTGTTAAACTACTTTTGGTATCAGACCACCCAATAATTCTTAGGTGAACCATAAGTATTGGAACAGAGTATTTAAGTAAATGGAAGTAACACTTAATATTTGGTAGCATAAGCCTCGACCCATTGACATCACCAAACTGTTGTATTGTTCTTTTGTGATATTCTTCGAGGCTTTTACTGCAGCGTCTTTCAGTTGTTGTTTGTTTTTGTTTTTGTTTTATTCCATTAAATCTCCCCTTCAGGATGTGAAATGCATGCTCAATCGGGTTCAGGTCTGGGGATTGACTTGGCCAGTCTAAAACCTTCCACTTTTTCTTCTGAATTAAGTCCTTTGTGTCACGTCCTGTCCCCTTTTCCTATGTTTTTCTTCTTCTCTGCTTTCACTCCGGTCCTTGTTTTACCTCTCTCCCCATTTCTTGTCTCCACCCTCCACTCCTTATATGCATTTCCTTCCTGTCTTGCACCAGCTGTTTCTCGTTGTCTTTCATTATCTGTTCCCCAGCACTTACACCTGTTTATCATTTAATTTATTGGTTAGTATTTTTAAGCCTGCCTGTTTTGTTGCTAGTTCGTCAGTTCTGTTCCCGTGTTGTTCTTTGTTCTGTCCTAGCCTCTGTTTTCTGCCCGTTTCTGTCCTGTTCTGTCCTGTTCTCTTGGGTTTTCTGTTAATGAACTCTGCCTATTTTTTGGTTCTGTATCACGTTTTTGTACTTTCGCCTGTTTGGACTGACTACCCAGTTTTTTAACTTTGCCTGATCATTGGATTACACTTTGTCTGCCCCTTATCTGCCTACTTCATAAAACCTGCCATTTTCTTGTTACCCCTGAGTCGTGCTTGGTTCCTCTGGCCCGCATTCCTGACACTTTTCTGTGTTGGCAGTGTATTTTAGCTAATTGTCTTGCTGCATGATGTTCCTCCCAATTAGTTTAGATGCATTTCTCCGTAACTTGGCAGACAATGTTTTTGTAGACTTCTGACTTCATCCTGCTACTACCATCACAAGTTACAAAATCAGTAAAGATTAGTGAGCTCACTCCAGAAGCAGCCATGCAAGCCCAAGCCATAATACTTCCTGCACCATGCTTCACAGATGAGTTTGTATGTTTTGGATAATGAGCAGATCCCTGCTTTCTCTACACTTTGGCCTTTCCATCACTTTGGTAGAGGTTAATCTTGGTCTCATCAGTCCTTTCAGAACTTTTGTGGCTCATCTCTGTACTTCTTTGCAAATTGTAATCTCGCCTCCTGATTCTTACTACTGATGAGTGGTTTGCATCTTGTGGTATAGCCTCTATTTTGCTGCTCTCTAAGTCTTCTTCAAACGATGATTGAGATACCATCACCCCTGCCCTGTGGAGATTGTTTGTGATGTCACTGACTGATGTTTTTGGGTTTTTCTTCACAGCTCTCACTGTTTCTCTCAACTGCTGTTGTTTTTCTTGGTCGACCTATTCAACGTATGTTGGTCAGTACCAACCTTTTTCAAGACATTCCAAGTTGTTGTACAAGCTATCCCCGTATCGATTTCCCCTCTTTCCTAAGCTTCAAAATGGCTTGCTTTTCTCCAAAAGACAGCTCTCTGGTCTTCATGCTGGTTTATGGGGTTTTCTGATACAAAAGGTGATATGTTCTAAGTTGTTACAAATCTCGATAAAAAATAAAAGGAAATGTCAGCTGAAATTCAGATCTGTCATCTCATGTACATCTTTTGACCTCAAATTGAATTCAGTGTATAGCAAAAAACAAAGGAATTGACCTTGCTGTTCCAATACTTTTACCCACTGCAACAGGAAACATGTGAAAACAGCTGGCTTTCTTTTCAATTCCCCAATTTCTCAAATGGAGAAATGAAAAAAAAGCCCTTTTTTACCAGCATAAATAACAAATGAAGGCATGATACAGGGACCTATAATATAGTAAAATCTGCTCTACATGTAAATGAATGTCAAAACATGTTGCCAATGTTATTAGGTAGATGGTTATGGCAAATTATCTCTGACATACACTCTAAGAGGTAGATGGGAGCACAGTTAAGTAATGTTACTGGTACATTTCTGTCATTGGGTCAGTGCAGAATGCAGACAGTTCAAGCGGATAACCACTTGCCACATAAACACCACCATTTTCTTTTCTTTTTTTTTGCATATCACCCTCGGATTTTTCACACTTGTGGTCAAGAACTTCATGATTCAGAACATATTGCATTTGTGACTCTGTATTTCATTGCAAAATAAAGAACAAACTTAATTTTTGCATTTTCACCGACATTGTTTTGTATTTTTAGAATGTTATTTTCATAATTTAGGTATAACTTTGTGTTGTAAATGGCATACATCTTCAAGTCTCTGATGCACACATTTAGCCCTGGAGAAAATTTAAAAGAAACCTGCAGATATTTATGAGGAAAAAGTATTCGATCTCATGTCTGTCCCATCATCCAAAGATAGTCTATAAAAGCATATGTGGACAGCTACACTTAAAAAAAATTTTTTTTAATTAAAAGACAGAATAAAATAGCTATGGGTTTTAGAGCAGAATAAGATATATACACTACATAGATGCAAATCAAATTAGGCATTGAGATGAATGTTGGATGTCTGTAGTCTAAGGTGAACATAATGAAACAAGGCCAGTAGGTTGCCATGTTATATTAGGCAGGGTGAGTCTGATAGCTTCACACAGGCCGAGCAAAGGTGACTTGTATACCCAACCTACCTGTGTATGTTCTGTATAAGAGGGAGAATGTCCAGTCAAATGAAAATGTATTTTCCTGGCTTGCTGGCTACAATCAATACTAAAAACTGGCGCCCAACCTTTCAGCACTAATGTCTGAGCATCATTAGCATCAGAATTGGTGCCATGAAAAACCATGGGACAAGGGTTTGTCATGGTACCTAAGGATTCTACAGAATAATGCCACTCAGATGTAACAGCCCAGTGCATTATAAAGACCAGAAAGGCTACTATACAGGTGCATCTCTAAAAATGTTAATGTTGTGGAAAAAATGTTTTCCTTAATTGAATTGAAAAAGTGAAACTTTTATATATTCTAGATTCATTACACATGAACTGAAATATGTCAAGCCTTTTTTTGTTTTAATCTGGATTACGGTTTACAGCTCATAAAAATAAAAAATCCAGTATCTCAAAATATTAGAATATTACATAAGACCAATCAAAAAAAGGATTTACAATACAGAAATGTTGACCGTCTGAAAAGTATGTTCATTTATGCACTCAATACTTGGTTGGGCAATCATGGGGAAGACTGCTGACTTGACAGTTGTCCAGAAGACACTCATTGACACCCTCCACAAGGTGGGTAACCACAGAAGGTCATTGCTGAAAGGGCTGGCTGTTCACAGAATGCTGTATCAAAGCATATTCATGGAAAGTTGACTGGAAGGGAAAAGTGTGGTAGGAAACAGTGCAACAGAGATGACAGCAGCCATGAGAGGATTGTCAAGGAAAGCCGATTCAAGAACTTGGGGGAGATTCACAAGGAGTGGACAGAGGCTGGAGTCAATGCGTCAAGAGCCACCACACACAGCTGTGTCCAGAAATGGGCTACAAATGTTACATTCCTAGTGTCAAGCCAGTCCTGGACCAGAGACAACTTTAGCAGCATCTTACCTAGGCTAAGGAGAAAAAGAACTTGACCGTTGCTCAGCGGTCCAAAGTCCTCTTTTCAGATGAAAGTGAATTTAGCTTTCCATTTGGAAATCAAGGTCCCAGAGTCTGGAGGAAGAGTGGAGAGGCACAGAATCCAAGTTGCTTGAAGTCCAGTGTGAAGCTTCCACAATCAGTGATGATTTTGGGTGCCATGTCATGTCCTGGTGTTTCATCAAGTCCAGAGTCAACACAGCCATCTACCAGGAGATTTTAGAGCACTTCATGTTTCCATCTGCTGACAAGCTTTGTGGTGGTGCTGATTACCTTTTCCAGCAGGACTTGGCACCTGCCCACAGTGCCAAAACTACTAGTAACTGGTTTGCTAACTGTGGTATTACTGTGCTTGATTGGCCAGCCAACTCGCCTGACCTGAACCCCATAGAGAATCTATGGCGTATTGTCAAGAGAAAGATGAGAGACACCAGACCCAACAATACAGACAAGCTGAAGGCCGCTATCAAAGCAGCCTGGGCTTTCATAACACCTCAGCAGTGCCACAGGCTGATTGCCTCCATGCCATGCCGCATTGATGCAGTCATTTGTGCAAAAAATGCCCAAACAAGTATTGAGTGCATAAATTAACATACTTTTCAGAAGGTTGACATTTCTGTATTATGAATCCTTTTTTTGATTATGATTAGTATATGAATAATATGTAATATTCTAATATTTTGAGATAATGGATTTTTGTAAGCTGTAAGCCATAATCATTAAGATTAAAACAAAAAAAGGCTTGAAATATTTCACGGTATGCACGGTATGTGCAATCGATCTAGAATGTATGAAAGTTTCACTTTTCAAATTAAATTAAGAATTTTTTTTTGAGATGCACCTTTATATTATAAATAACTAGAATTTTAAGACAAACTAATTTGTTTTAAAAAAAACTAAGCATGGTAGAAGTACTAGCAAAAATCAAGTAAAAAGATCAATGTTGACTCAGTAACTGAGTTAAATTTGTGGAAACACAGGTAGTTGAATGTTGAAATGTGCATCTAAGCTCACAAGAATGAACTAATAAAAAAGTAACTTGTATTAGTTTGAACTCTCATGTTCCAGTTATTGATAATGTTGTGCACCTTGCAAGAGATTTCATCCATGAGAGGCTTTGCAAGAGACGCTTTTTTCTGTGGCAGCTGCAGCAGCTGGTTGTGACATCAGTTGCGTCAAGAGTATTGTTCAGATTCTGAAAGCTTCATCAATGTTCATGTCATAAAAAATTTAAAAATGTTGACACAAAAACACAAACAATGCAATCCCTTACAAGGTGAAAAAATTGATGTGGAATTAGAATAATGGATTTTTCAAACCAATTTACACTCAGTGGACACTTTATTAGGTATTTATTAGACTTATTTTTCAGACTTATCGGTCATATGCTGCTACAGCCTATCCTAGAGGTTTGCCGAGTTGTGTGTTCAGAGATGCTCTTCTGCATACCACTGTTGTTATGTGTTGTAACGATGGGTTTTTGCCCGCAAAACTGCTGCTCACTGGATGCGCACCTTTCTCTGCAAACTCTAGAGACTGTTATGTGTGAAAATCCCAGGAGATCAGCAGTTTCTGAGATACTAAAACCACCCTATCTGGCACCAACAATCATTCCACGGTCAAAATCACTAAGATCTTTTTTATTTTTATTTTGATGTGAACAGTAACTGAAGCTCCTGACCTGTATCTGCATGACTTTAAGCGTTGCACTGCTGCCACGATTGGCTGATTAGATAATCGCATGAATAAGTAGGTGTACAGGTGTTTCTATTAAAGTGCTCAGTGAGTGTATAGCTACATTATTACTTTTAGAAGAGCCCTGCATGCATTGTAAGGAATGTAGGGGTGTTTATAGACCTTGAATGATTACAACATTTTGGCTAATATTAGTTCAACAATTGTAGCCTACCAACAGTAGGTCGGGTAGTTCAGCATGATTGATAGCACTATGTACATCTTGTCATTATCGGTTTCCCATAGGCCACACACAAAACCATTAGCCATTTTTTATTTCAGGCATTTGGATGAAATCAGTGAAATATTTAGTCATGCTCTTTCTGTGTCCGTTCACTAGCATCATGTCGTTATAAACATTTTTTAAATCCCTTGTTTTCACACGAGCAACATAGGCTACTGTTTAGGCTACATGCTTACTGCATAAATGGCCTGCTTTACTGCACTTACATTTTAGCCTATTTTCCTCTAGTGGCTATGCATTTGTACTATTTGTCTTATTAATAATAATAATACAACAAATAATAAAAACGTTTTATGGTTTGCAATCACAGAATTTTAATAAGCTTTCTGATTTCGATAATTAGAAAATGAGTAGATATCAACTATGCTACAAGAGCTGACTCTTATTCTGATTAAGTCTAGTGTCTATGTAGGATGTGAAACATCCCCACTGGTCAATAGTAAAGTGGTGTTCATAGCGGGGATAAGTGGGAATGTGTCTGACCTATTCAGTGTCTGATTTATTCAGTAGCAAACAACAGAGGAGGGGAAATCAAAAAGAGAGCCGAATGTTTTAGGACTACAAACATAACACTCTATTACCATAGAGGAAACTTATGAGCAAACAGTTCTCCAGGGAGCGGTATCCAGATTGAATTGTAAGATTGTAATTGTTGCAATTCCAGTAAATTTGGGATGATAAGGGTTATATAAACGCCTTGCCTGTAACCAGTGGTGGAGGCTATTTCAGTACTTTTTTGCAGTATCTGTACTTTATAAGAGTATTTCCATTCTTGGATACGTTTACTGTCACTCAGCTACATTTCAAAGTAAAATATCCTATTTTTCACTCCACTACTTTCTGCAGCACATGTCATTACGTGTTCTCTGAATGCCCTGTGGAAAATTATAATGACCCACTTTTACACTGAATCTTCCAATCTGCGGATCCTTCAGCCATGGCTCAAGCCACCTAAAGAACCAAAGCATCAATCTGAATGCATGTCCACCAAAACAGAAAGTGATCTTCAGCGGAACAGAACAGAAATTGACGCAAATGTAAGTTAACGTGAGCACATTATCTTTTAGTAGTGCTTCTTACTTTTGTAGTACATAGCTAGAGTCCTTGCGATGCAAGTCCATCATCAAATAAATTGATTAAAAGAGGTTAGAAGCTATAGTAGCAAGCTATTGTTCCACTAATTGGCAAATTAGATAGTTGGGCCTAAGCAGTGGAAGGAAATGAGTGGAGGAAAACAGAATAAAAACATTTTCAGAGTATGCCACTAATTTGTGTGCCGCGGAGTTAAGGAAAGTGGGAGGGAATGTGGGGGGTTCACATCAGCACTTTTTTTGTATCAGTAAATCAATAGGCTCCTCTTGTTTAAGACGTTTCAGTTCGTCCATATTTTATTTTTAATATTAACTTAACACAATGCAGATTTGTCACGTTATCATTTGCTTTAGCCTATCTTACCAAATGGTTCATTCATCAATTAACAACTTTCACCACAGTCTTTAATTCATCAGTTCAATAATTGTGTGACCTATTTTTGCAGTGTAACATAGCAAGCATGAACATCCAGCAGTTTGAGGTTTGAAATCAGTGGTCTGTATACCTCTCTGCCTGATCTAAGACCTCACTTTGTCCCTCCCACAAGTTTGCAAGACGTTAAGCCCACGTTACTGGTATATTTCTGTCGTTGGGTCAGTGCAGAATGCAGTTTGCTACCTGGTGCTGGTTCTGTGAAAAGCAAACCATAAACCACAATGCATTATGGGCAATCTTGCTACAAATGACTGATCCGCCTGTTACAGGTATAGAATATACACTCAGTGACCACTTTATTAGCTAGACCTGTACACCAGCTTGTTAATGCAAATATTGAATCAGCGAATCATGTGGCAGCAACTAAATGCATAAAAGCAGGCAGACGTGGTCAAGAGATTCAGCTGTTTTTCAGACCAAATGTCAGAATGGATACAAAAGTGACAGTAATGGAAATAGCCATACATTACAACAGTGGTATGCAGAAGAGCATCTCTGAACACACAACATGTCAAACCTCTAAGTGGATAGGCTACAGCAGCAGAAGACTTAATAAGTCTTAATAAGTCATTCATTAATTCTGGCCGCAATGTAGCCTAATTATTACAGCAAACAGAAAGGTAATTTGGCTAATGTGATTTTTCTTTCAGCCTAATTTTAACTTTCATTGTCAAGGATCACCAAAATATCCCACAATCTTCATCTGAATTATAAGCTATTATCATTTTGTATAATTTTGGACATAGAATGAATCTGTTTTCAAAGTGTACCTTATGTGACTGATTTAAAACTGAGGAATCATTCAATGTATATAGTTAAAATTAAAATGGATAGAAATGCATTATTTTATAATTAAATGTTTATAAACAAATAAATGTAATGTTGACATGTTGAAATCGTGCTTAATTTCAATTATATCTTTTTTCATCTCAATGGCATATTAGCTGTTTCTATTCATGTAGGAAGTAGATATTCCAGTAGGTACTAGATTTGCCCTTCATTCTACATGCAGCAAAAGGCTTTAATCTGAGAATCGTTTTTGTGGGTCTGTATATCTCTATAACCGAGTGGTTTTAAAATAGATCCTGGAACTCTTCCAGAATGGCTTTTTCTGTCAGCGATGTTGGTGCATCCTCATATTAGTGAGTTGATGGAAAGGGCTTACAAGGGCTGACTTGAAAATACTGGATGGTTTGGCAACTGTGGCTTACAGTTGGTGGCTGGGCATTGTCCATATTCATTTATGTCAGGTATCGATGTCAGATTGCTGGGTCATCTGGACAGCAGTCCCTCCTGACTCCTTTCTAGCCATGAATACAAATAATTAGTATCCATATCACACTGATACCCACAGTTCAGATACAGACACAGTCAACACAATCCACCTTGAGAATCCACTGTGCACTGTCCACCATGATTAACATTTACTTCAGCAAGCACTGGATCAATGCTAACTTGCCCTAAAATGATTTTACAAGGCTCTGTCTTCTCTGAAGAGTGACAAAAGGGGGGGAGAGAGTCACTGAAGCAGTAGACTAACAATGTAGGGAGCCCTTGGGGGCTTTCTGGAGTCTAATTTTGTCATTCTGTGGGCACAATGTGAGAGAAGAGATAGTAGCAATCTCTGGGGCGAGCATGGCCTGAGCAAGACCTGGAATTCCTGCAGCGGGGACTCTGTCATAGCACAGTGGCAGCAGGGGCGCAGTAAGGGTGTGTGTGTGTGTGTGTGTGTGTGTGTGTGTGTGAGGTGTTAGGATGACACACTGATTAATTAATTGTGCTGTAGATCTTATATAGTGCCCCTGGGCTAAAACATCAATGACCCACCTCCATATTAGATAGCAGGTATGGGTGCTTCATTCCTCTTTTGCCACCAAACATATTGATGTTGTGTATGGGTAAAACCTTTGGTTTTGGTTTCACATCTGACCATAACACTCTCTTCCAGTCATAATTGCAATTAGTTTTTGCTAACTCCAGATGCTTGGTTTTGTTTATTGTGCTCAGTAAGGGCCGTCTTCGAGTTTGTTGGTATGGAGGTGCCATTTTCTGATTCTTTTTGATCCTTGGTGACCAAAAAATACAACTGTTCTCTGCAATTCTTAAACTGTGATCCTTGGGTTACTTAGGGCCTCCCTCACCATCTTACCATCTCTGGGGATAATATACCCTTGTGTCCTCTTCCTGGCAAATTTGTAACCATGCCATATGTTTTACGTCTTTTAATTACTGCCCGAAGTGCTAAGTGATATGTTTAACTGTATTTGTTGTACCCATTACCAGACTTGTGATGGTCAATTACCATCTGTGACTTCTGAATTGACAGTTCTTTATTCCCATGCTGATGGTTGACAAAACGTTTTTGCATGCTTGTTACCTCATTTTTATACTCCAGTGAAATAGGAAGTGATGGAATGACACAATATAGTTCCTTTAGACTGAGATGAACAATATTAAGTAAAAATGTATTGTGAATTTCACTTCGTTTGATTTAATTTACAATAACTGTAAGGGGTGCCAATAAGTTTGGCACCTGTGGTTTTCATAAAAAAAAAAAAAACTTTGAAACATGAGAGTAAATATATAGAAATAGAAGCATGTTTTAACATAACATATGCATGTTTTTTTTCCATTATATGCAGCCTTTTTAATCAATTTTTATTAAGGGTGCCAATAATTCTGGAGCTCACTGTACATATACAGGGGCCATAATCATGAAGAAATGGGGGAGAATGAAATACCAACTGTGTGTTGAGCCATTTCTGGAGTCTGCTTTGTAAAATATTTTTTAACCACTGCAAATGGAATTGAGTGTTGTGTTCGCTATCGACATGCTGTAGGGTCCCAAATTAATTAATTAGTAATTGTTTCTGAACTGGATTATGCTGACCAGAATGAATGAGGCCATACAGAAGGAGAATGCAACTTTGTACTCTCTTTGGTGAGTATATCCCTGTCCACTAGGTGTGTCCCTGCTGTCGTCAAACACGCTTGGGTCACGCTAAAGAAACCCACCCTTGACCCTTCTATCATCTAAAATGACCATTCTGTTTCTTTTCTCCCCTTTCTCTTTAAAACTCTTGAATGAGTTGTCTTCAACCAGGGCTCTGCTTTTATATCAAAGACCAACCTTCTTGACCCTCTCCAGTCTAGCTTCAGGGCTAACCATTAAACTGAGACTGACCTGTTTACAGTCAATGAGGAGCTCCATACTGCAAAGGCATTCTCCTTGACATATCTCCAGCATTTGACATGGTTGATCTCCAACTCATGCTGTCTTTGCTGACTACTTTGGGGATTTGCAGCTTTAAATTATAAACAGGTGACCCCCATTCCTATGCTGATGACACACAACTATGACACACAACTCTCTCTCCTCCCCCTCCTCCAATTGATTAGCTCCCTGTATGTATTTCAGCTTGCCTACAAGGCATCTCAAGTAAAATGAAAAATCATTGACTTAAGCTCAACTTGGATAAAACGTGATACGCAACAACAAACTGTTCCTCTCTGACAACTTCATGACAGTTTCAGGTGTTCAGATTCATCTAAACCCACCCCTTCCTTACCACCTATCAACATAGTACTGATCATCTCCCGTCTGGATTACTGCAAGTTCCTCCATGCTGGCCCCTGCCTTTGCTATCAGACCTCTGCAGCTCATCCAGAATGCGGCTGCTTCTCAAACCTCTCCAGATGCAGCTATCTCACTCCCCTCCCTACCTATATCAGCTCATACCAATTAGGCCTATTAGGCAGCTAAGGGAATGGCAGCAGTATTTTCAAAATTCGATCAGACCATTCTTTCATTGGATTACCACTAGGTTATTTGTCTACTACTTGTTTAGTTACCATCTTTGTTAGTTACCATGTCATTTGTGAGGTTAATGTTATGCTCATTGATTTATAATGGGCCTCCTGTGTCTTCCTGTATTTTTATATTATTGTATTATTATTAGAACAACACTGATGTTCTCACAGCTCTACATTGCTTTGGATAAGAGCATCTGGCAATTGATTGTAATGCAATACAATGTACTCTGCTAATAACAATATGCAGAACATATTAATTCAGAATCCATTCCTGCAAAACGAAAACCGTGGTGACATTTTGTCTGACCAAAGGCTTTTACAAATTGCAAATGTGATTCTGTCTGATTCAGTGAAGAATGCAAAAGTGAACAGATTCAGATGCTGAACTTTAAACCTTTGTTAGTCAACTATGCAAAAAGATGCTGCAAAGCCTATTCTCGGCAGGATTCCCAGAGATACAGCTGGCCAGATTAAAAAAAATAAGATTATAAATGATTACTACATATGTTATGACATGTCTTTCTAATAAGCAGGTTAAATACAAGCATCTGCACAATAGTTATTTCCACAATGGTCAACTATTTCTGAGTGTTCAATGTTCCCCATCAGAATTGACAGACGATAGCATCCAGAACAGATGCAGGGTCGAGTGTGAAATGCAATGTGACAGTGGCAGTGACCATTCTGAGGCACAGGAGTGATGAAGGTTTAATTAGATCACTTAGTGCAGAGGAATTGTTGAGAGAGAGAGAAGCCTTGTTAATGCAGTCTCACTAAGTCGCGCTCCCCGGGAAGAAGCTTCCAGATTTTCCCTCAAGTAATCATTGTTTTCCACATTTTTTAAATGCATGCTTCATGCCAGTCACCTTCAGCAGATTCTACAACAGAGATCCAAGGCCAAAAAGGCTTAATGATGTGGCTGTATGCATGCATGTAAAAATATATTTCAAAACTATTATGCACAGCCACCACTATTTTGTGAATTACAATCACCGGATTAAGTGGCGGAAATGTGAAAGGGCAGTACATTACTAAGTGGGTATAGAAGGTTTTTTCACAATTTGAAAAAAGGCAAACCATAAACTTGGTTTCATATTTTACCATTTTCGAGAGAACAACCTTGGATTATAAATGATCAACATTATAATGATGATACTTACAGTAGCCGCCTCACAGCAAGGAGGTCCTGGGTTCGAATCCCCGTCTGCTCTCTGTGTGGAGTTTGCATGTTCTCCCCGTGTCTGCGTGGGTTTCCTCCGGGTACTCCGGTTTCCTCCCACAGTCCAAAGACATGCAGGTTAGGCTGATTGGAGAGTCTAAATTGCCCATAGGTATGAGTGTGTGAGTGAATGGTGTGTGTGCCCTGTGATGGACTGGCGACCTGTCCAGGGTGTATTCCTGCCTTTCGCCCAATGTATGCTGGGATAGGCTCCAGCCCCCCTGCGACCCTGTTCAGGATAAGCGGGTTAAGATAATGGATGGATAATTACAGTAATGGCAGAATAATTTAATAATAATAAATATTCTGTTACACTGCTGATGCATATTGGCATAAATCAGGATCCCCAGGAGGACGTGGTGTTCTCCATCAATAGCTGCATGGGACATGCCAGTTTGGGACTGGGGTTTGGTAAGGGGCTGAGAGTGCCAGGGTTTTGGGAGTTAGGAGGATGGGGGGATGGGTAGCAGCCATAGTTGTCGTAAGTAGACTCACCCGCTCCACTGACCGGCCATGCTCAAACGTCAAAAAGGAGAGAGAGAGGGTGTCACGTCAGGTCACAAATTATGTTGTACTTTGACAGATTGTAGCCTTGCTTTACAAGAGCAGTAACATCTCATTTGTCACTGTTTGATCTGTAAGCGTGGCTACAGGAAAGGAAGGCCCTCCATCTAAGCAGCAATTTAATCGCTCTGAGGCCGACGCCAGCCGACAGCCACCTGCCCACAGACTGCACCACTGATCTGTTTTAATTTAATCGGCCGTCAGTTGGGATAAAAGCATAAATCACCTCCTTTTGATCGCATGGTGCTGGCCTTGTGCTTTCTCCCCTTCTGTCTCTCTGTTTTTCCTTGTCCCTCCTTCTGCACTCCCCCAATTGTTCCTCTGTATTGGGTGATGGTTGTAAACATGGTTTTGTTGAAATCTAATACAGTTTCCTGGGGCATGGTTCACATTCAGAAGAACTAATCTGCAGTTCATCACCCACCACCACCACCAGTCCATGTCACATCAGACTTTCTGATACAATGATAGCATGTATATAGAAAGACCAAGACGTTCATGCTTTTGTTTAATGACTAGACTGCTAATAATAAGACACAGGGAAAATCAATGATCATGGAGTTAATGTTAATATATCAAACCAATAAAAAATAAAAAAAAGAATTTAACGTTTAAATATTGGGCTAAGTATAGTACTGTAATGTAAACATTCTAATGGAAACAAAGTGAAGACTTGAAGCCGTGAGGCATAAAGATGTAGATTTGAGAAGATAATGTGCTTCTTTAAACAAGTAAACTAAACAGTGTGGTGCAAGCACAGACAGATTTAGTCCATTGTGCATGTTTAATTCTCCATCAGTCTGCTTAACATGGTTCTGTAAATTCAGTTAAACACTGGCCATTGTCTAAACATATCAGTCTGCCAATCACTCACCCCTAGCACTGATAAGAAACCTCTGGTATTATTGAATCAACAATAGGGAGGCTCTGCCGGTGAGAAGATAACACCTGCTTATTTTACTTGAAGTCAAAGCAGAAGAATAGAACTGTCCAAACCTAGCCAGTATAACTGTTTCAATTATCATAAAACCATTGCAGTGGCTCTTCATTCCTTTCAATGTTCTTCAGCACAATGAACGTGTATCTATGTACCACATGTACAGAGGAGGGAGGTCTTCATGACTTTTGTCTTCAGCTTTATGCTGATGAAAAAATGTTCCTTTATTCATTTGTGGAAGAGTGTTAATTGTTAGTGTTAATTATGTTACTGTGATGAGTGCTACAACATGCATTGCAGAATTCAGGGGGTTTTCTTGTTATAATCAATGTACATTTCACTCTTCCTGCAAAAGTGAAATACATTGAACCAAAATGCATTGTTTCATGCAAAATATGCATTCGAAACATTATTTATTAGCTTTCGCTTATTTTCCAGCACATACTTTTCTCCCTATTTGGTTGCCAATTGTAATCAGATTAATTGTAATCTGTTACAATTATTTGCGTTAGCTGGGGATACACCATTTACGAACCCATCCTTAAGTAAATTAATGAATCGGTAGCATTTTGTTTGTATGCTCTTTGATATTTGTGCTCATTAAACCAAAACACATACCATTTTGATCATTTACATCCTGGTTCCAAGTCTGCATGTTTAACTTGTATTGCTTACTTGCATAAATTTAAAAGCAATTAAATAGCATATCTATCCATATGAGGCACAGTTGTAGCACATGTTAAAATTACGTGTTAGTATACAAATGTCATACACTTGACAATTGTAACATTGGACATTAGACACCTAATATGTCTTATTCAAGCAGACAAGTGTATGCTCTTTGTGGTTACATTTCACTGCTTTTGATCGCATTACCTTGGAGTAATTGAGTAAGAAGTGAAAATTGTGCCGGTTCTCCCCTACTTACTGCAGACATACATGTACACTATATTGCCAAAAGTATTCACTCAGCTATCCAAATCATTGAATTCAGGTGTTCCAATCACTTCCAAGTCCAGTCGTGAAATTTCCTCACTACTAAATATTCCACAATCAACTGTTAGTGGTACTATAACAAAGTGGAAGCGATTGGGAACGACAGCAACTCAGCCACGAAGTGGTAGGCCACGTAAAATCACAGAGCGGGGTCAGCGGATGCTGAGGCACATAGTGCGCAGAGGTCGCCAACTTCCTGCAATAGCTACAGACCTCCAAACTTCATGTGATCTTCAGATTAGCTCAAGAACAGTGCGTAGAGAGCTTCGTGGAATGGGTTCTCCAGCTGCATCCAAGCCTTACATCACCAAGCGCAATGCAAAGTGTCGGTTGCAGTGGAGACGTGTTCTCTGGAGTGACAAATCACGCTTCTCCGTCTGGCAATGTGATGGACGAGTCTTGGTTTGGCGGTTGCCAGGAGAACGGTACTTGTCTGACTGCATTGTGCCAAGTGTAAAGTTTGGTGGAGGGGGGATTATGGTGTGGGGTTGTTTTTCGGGAGTTGGGCTCGGCCCCTTAGTTCCAGTGAAAGGAACTCTTAATGCTTCAGCATACCAAGACATGGATGAGCGAGTTTGGCGTGGAAGAACTTGACTGGCCTGCACAGAGTCCTGACCTCAACCCGATAGAACACCTTTTGGATGAATTAGATCGGAGACTGCGAGCCAGGCCTTCTCGTCCAACATCAGTGTCTGACCTCACAAATGCACTTCTGGAAGAATGGTAAAAAATTCCCATAAACACGCTCCTAAACCTTGTGGAAAGCCTTCCTAGAAGCTGTTATAGCTGCAAAGGGTGGGCCAACATCATATTAAATCCTATGGTTTAAGAATGGGATGTCACTCACGTTCATATGCATGTGAAGGCAGACGGGCGAATACTTTTGTCAATATAGTGTATGTGCTAAACAAACACACCAATGGCCTTAAAAGAAAAAATCTAATTTCATCCACTTTTCTCTAGCTAGCTAAAGTTGATACATTGAAGTTGCTTCATTCACAATTCCATTCCACCAAAAAAATCATCACAGTGCTTACTGCAATATGCGAGAAAACTTAATTAAAAGGCATACTTAGCCATCTCGATGCAGCCAACCTAGCACCAGCAATACGTTTGCCAAGTCGTTTCTCATAAAAAATTCTCTCTGTATCAGCTAACACCTCTGTTTCTCTGTTTGCAACTTCGCTGTGTGCCACTACAAGAGAGCTAGTACTGGCTATGAGTTAACTGACCTTCTCTTTCCTAAAGTCATATTAAACTTTTTTTAGTTAGCAATGTCCCATTGTGCAGGGTAGAGCCGGCCAATACTGCAATGTATTTGGAACTAGCATTATAGAAACGTGGATGTTGTTAACGTTAGCTCAGTACAAACATGAACTTAACGTTCTGTAAATATTTGTATGGGCAGTGATATAATAAGGTAGCTTACTTAGCAAGCGAGGTTGTCTTGTGTAGTTTAGCCTGGGACCCTCAATCTAGATGCCTACCCAAAATACAACCGGTAGTAATGTTACACTGCTTTGCTAGAACACAAGCTGTTACCATAGTGATGTGAAACAGGTCAATTCTATTCAAAACAGGGGCTTAATTATAAAAAGTGCAGACTGAAGACTCATCTCTTCAGGCTACACCTTTCCCTCCCTAACTCACCACCATGATTAGCCTTAGACTGTAATGGCACTTATGTATAGATTGTATAGATATTGTTACTTGTATAGATATTGTTGTTTTTTTATTGGCTGTTGTATTGTTGTACTCAAGGTATTCTAGCTGCCAACTGTGGCATGCTAGTTTGGAAGTTGATTGTACTAAGGGTTCTGATTATCTGTATGTTTACACTAGGACTCGGAACTGTACTGTCCTCTCAGGTCCTCTTCGCACCTATGCTTCTGTTTGATTTGCACTTTGTTGTACGTCGCTCTGGATAAGAGCATCTGCTAAATGCCATGTAATGTAATAAACCTAGCCAATAAACTTTGGCACCAGCTATATCCATGTGAATTAACAGGGTAAGTAGCATTAGCACTTTCAAATGACAGGATGATTACATAATTTTACAGGATGGTTGGCAACACAAAATCAAACTATGATTACCTGCTCTACAATCATTAATTGCGGACAAGCTGACAATTCTTAGTAGGCAGTGGCTCCAATCATTGATGCCTGTGTTGAAATTTTGATATTGCAACAGTTGGCTTGCTAACCATGTTGATGCGCAATATGGGCGACATGGCTCAGGCGGTAAGAGCAGTCGTCTGGCAGTCGGAGGGTTGCTGGTTCGATCTCCCGTCCGGGCGGTGTCGAAGTGTCCCTGAGCAAGACACCTAACCCCCAAATGCTCCTGACGAGCTGGTCGGGGCCTTGCATGGCAGCCAATCGCCGTCGGTGTGTGAGTGTGTGTATGAATGGGTGAATGGAAAAGCATAAATTGTACAGCGCTATATAAATGCCACCCATTTACCATTTAATTTAGAACCGTGATTAAGCTGCTTTTGACGGTTCTACTTCATAGCCAAACCGATATAGAAAATCAGAAAATCAGAATTGAGTATTTAACCAAGCTGTTGTATAAAATGGGATAGCAATGGTAACGACCCACACAAACGCAAATTTAGCAATACAATTGTGTTCTATTTATCAGTATAACACCATTATTTCTTATATAGACCTGCTTGTTGAGTACGCAATCTTGAATTCTAGATTTTGGCTGGAGAGTTATAAAAAAATATATATTTTTCAATTACTTTGGGTGCGCCTAGGGGCAGGCATTTTGGCCTGTAACAGGCGGAGCAAGATTGCCCATAATCCATTGTGGTTTAGGGTTTGCTTTTCACACAACGACCCCAGTGACAAATCTGAGGGTATAGTGTATATCTATCGCAGCAGTTAACCGCATTAGCACTGGCATCTTGTATATCATTTTAAAGATTTAAATTGATCCTATTGTGGGACTTCTGCTGTTTATGGATGGTGTGACAGAAGTTTTTGCTGCCTTTTGACCGTAATCAAATTCTGTAATTTGTTTTGTTCTACTGGCAAAGTTGTAGTGAGTGCAAAAATGAACCATGTCAGGGTTTGTGTGAAGACTAGCGTTGTATTTTCATCTCACATAACTTAACAATTCTGTTAGCTGAAAACACTTGGTAGCTTATTCAACAGGAATAATAGACACGTCTTCTAACACGTCATCACATGCTGCGACTCTTAAAGAAGCAGGCCACAGGTTATGTGAATTACGCCATTCTTAACATTGTGTGCTCACTCGCCACAACATACTGTTAAAAAACCAAATGGTATGTTTTAGTGTTATTGGCTTCTGCTAGCTACAGTTTTATCACTGCTTTTATCACAGCTGTGAAGTAAAACAGTGTACAAATTACGTTTGCTGTGAGAAACACACAGCGGTCAACACTGTAAAGCTCCATTTTGCCCTCCCTACATGAAGTTAACAAACTTCATAATATATTGCTTGTCACGTTACATCCCTGTCCAGCTTTAGAAGTAAATATCAACAGCTAATGTTAAATTACGTTAAATTAATGTTTGGACTAATGAGCTAACGTTAACAACATCCACATTTCTATAACACTCCTAGTTCTGAATACATTGTATTATTATATACTTTAAATTGCAGTCTGGACCAGCTCCACCCATCTTATTAAATTTACAATTTAATAAGATTTTTGAAAAGAGGGTTGGCTAACACAACCAGTACTAGCTCTCTCTTCATATTCACTGAAATACGGATGAAGTGAATGGATATTCTACCTCAGAGATTTTGTTTGTATTACAGTTCGGTGGGGATACCACTTCTGCTGTTACCTTAACCTCGGTGACAGGCTCATCACAAAAATATACTCAGCGCATACTGCAATTATGCAAGTAAGCTTGTGAGTAAGGCAAAGGCATACTTTACTATCTCGCTGCAGCCAAGCCTTGTTGACGAGGTGCCAGGTGGACCTGGTCCATACTGCAATGTATTCAGAACATTGGCTCATCAGTATAAACATTAACTTAACGTTATGTAAACAAATGTTTGTTGTACAACTTAGCTGACGTTAGCTGTCCCTGGTGTATGACCAGCTACCCAGCTGTTTCAAAACATAACATAAAACCAAATACCGTAAGTGTGCACATGTGTATATAGGCATTTTATATCTAAACAGTAGTGTTCACAAAAGTATGGTTTAGCACTATGTTACTACAGATGCAGTCAATTAAAATGAGCATGGATTTCTGCATAGCACCGCTGTTATTATGGAGTTATAATTGTCTCATAAATAATTAAATATAAGCCATACACAAATAAAAAAAAATTCTTAACTTGCAAAATAATTGAACAAATAAGAATAATTGTTTCACAAATAGGCCTATGTTTTTGCTTGTTGCTCATCTCCACCAAACAGACAAATGTAGTGCTGTGTCTATGTGTGTTTTATAAATCTGGTTGAATTTCTTAATTTGTTTCCAATCACACATAAATTTGCACATGGATTTCCAAAAGTATTGATAAATGAGGCCCATTATGGATATGTCCATTGACTCTTTTGCTTGGATTGACACATGATCTGTGCTCGTGATTTCTCCAATTATGTGATCCCTAAAAAATGATAGCATACAGTCCAATAGCTCATTCTGCACTGTTTTGGTTCCCTCACTGTAGCATTCTCAAGGTGGTCCTTTATCAATTCATCCAGCAAGGCAACAAAATTCACTATTCTTTTGAATAAACCTAGATTTTCAGAGGTTTCAGTCTCATCATGGCCCCTTAAAGCCTGCTCAAAGGCTCCACAGAATGTCACACAATCTATGATTTTAGATAAGATGTGCTGGTTCTTGTTAACCTCTTCATTATGTTTCCTTAAACCAATCCTGTACCCCTCATCTAGTGTCCATACTGCATCAGAGAGTTCAAAACAACAGACATGGAAAATAGTACAGCGAGTTAGATATACGATTTAGCAGACAGGAAATGTTAGATATTACAGATATATTTATGGGGGAAAAAAAATTGGCACTGACAAATCGGGTTTTCCCACTGACAGATCGAGGGTGGGGTGGCACCCTATGTGCCCCTATTGAGTGCATGCCACTGCCTAAATCTGAGAACTGTTATATTTGTGTAGTCCCCAACGCAGTCCTTGCTAAAAATTTGAATAAGTTCAATTGGGATAGTGTTTAACCCTTTCCACTTTGCCCCCCTAGAGGGCAATTTCTACCTTTTCTGTAATAGTCCTATAAAAGTGTCAATATCTCAAAAACTATTTACTGCACATACTTGGTTGACATCTTATATTAAAGAAGAGGCTTGTGCCATTCAGGGATTTGAGATGGAACAAATTTATGTCAGAACATGTACGTACAGTGTTTACAAAAGATACTTGAAAATACAAAATAAATTACAAAACGCTTGTGTTTTTATAGTTTAGCACTGAA
This sequence comes from Conger conger, assembly GCF_963514075.1. NCBI lineage: Eukaryota > Metazoa > Chordata > Actinopteri > Anguilliformes > Congridae > Conger > Conger conger. The sequence goes on along the minus strand of NC_083760.1, from coordinate 37,815,058 downwards.
TACATAAGTCAAGGACCAACCCAGAACTACATTATATTTGTGCACAAATTTGATGTCAACATGTTACATTACATTACATTACATTATATTATTGGCATTTGGCAGACGCCAAGTACAATTTCAATTGCTACCCGTACAACAAAGATAAGGACCAGGTCCTATTTTTTCAACAAATAAACAAACAACAAACCAAAAGTGACCAAACTTAACTATCCAAATACTGCTTACCTAGCCAACTAAAAATACCAAAACACAAAGTATTTTGTAGGTTTGCCCACTTACAAAGAATGGAATTGTGTAGAATTTTAATCATAGGTACATTTTAACATTGAGAGACATAATATCACAAAATAATCCACAATATCAACATCAGATACATTTTATAAATTTTATATCATATTTTCACATGAAATAAGTATTTGATCCATAGAACAATAGGACTTAATACTTGGTGGAGAAACCTTTGTTGGCAAGCACAGAGCTCAGACGTTTGTTGTAGTTTTTCACCAGGTTTGCACAGATCTTGGGAGGGATTTTGGTTCACTCCTCTTTGCAGATCCTCTCCAAATCCTTAAGGTTCCAAGGCTGTCGCTTGGCAACTCGAAGCTTCAGCTCCCTCCACAGATTTTCGATGGGAATTAGGTTTGAAGACTGGCTAGGCCACTCCAGGACCTTAATATGCTTCTTTTTGAGCCACTCCTTTGTTGCCTTGGCTGTATGTTTTGGGTCATTGTCATGTTGTAAGACCCATCCACGACCCATTTTCTACAATTTTGTCCCTGATGTCCTTAGACAGCTCCTTTGTCTTGGCCATGGTGGAAACATTGGAATCTGATTGATTGTGTGGACAGGTGTCTTTTATACAGCTACATAATGATATAAAGTGTTGACACAGGTGTTTTGGGTAATGAGTTGAGATTAGGAGTGCTTCTTAATGGAAAACTAACTGGTCTGTGGGAGCCAGAATACTTATTTCATGCAAAAATACGATAATACATTTATAAAATGTATATGATGTTGTTATTGTGGATTATTTTGTGATATTCTGTCTCTCAATGTTAAAATGTGCCTATGATTAAAATTCTACACAGTTCCATTCTTTGTAAGTGGGCAAACCTACAAAATCAGCAAGGGATCAAATAATTATTGCTCCTACTGTATATAGAAAAAAAGGCAATTCAGTATTCTCTCCAAAGTGTATCTGTTGTTTGTATATGTATATATATATATATATATATAGTCCCCAGTCCAATGCTTTTGGAGGGGAATGTATGTATGTGAGGTATATGAGTTGCAAGTGTATTATGATGCTAGGTATCCCTAACACCCAATCAGAGGCGTGAAACGAAGAGTTAATGCAAGGCAATTGGTTTCATGGCAGTATATGATCCACTTCATGGATCAAGTCAGTTATGAACTCTATATGAACTCGGGGGGGCTAGAGGGCAGACAGTATTGTGACATCACAAGGTTCCATGAGGCACACAGCTCATTTGCATATCAACAGCGGATTGGCTGAACTGTGAAAGAGGCCAGTAAAGTCATAGTATCGTGATAATTCTGAGAGTAATGGCAGGTTAAAAAACAACATTACATTACATTATTGGCATTTGGCAGACGCTCTTATCCAGAGCGAAGTACAGTTGTTTAGACTAAGCAGGAGACAATCCTGTCCTGGAGCAATGCAGGGTTAAGGGCCTTGCTCAAGGGCCCAATGGCTGTGCAGATCTTATTGTGGCTACACCGGGATTAGAACCACCGACCTTGCGTGTCCCAATCATTTACTTTAACCACTACGCTACAGGCCGCCCCAACAACAGAACTGAACATTCCGTCATTCATTCCTACAGGACTTTTTCAGAAATTATTGGGAATATTGAAAAGCTATGAACAAGCACACCATTTGGGACCAAGCCGGACATATTATCCATATTTTCCAGTTGGTTTGATCTCGAAAACTGGGAGGAGTGGGGGGGGGGAAACCCGGCAGAATAATAATAAACTTGAATTTTGAAAAATAGTTGTGTGTTGCTTTGCAGTCACACTAATTATGAAACGGGCCTCCGTGGGCCATGGAATGTCTCAGCCTGTGACTAAAATTTAGGGTTATAAAAGATGAGCTATTGTAAAGCTAAAAAAAGAAGATCTTTGCTAATGTGCAGTTGGGCCTACAGTAGGGCAGGTTCCCATTATCCGTAAACAGGTCTTTTGAAGTCTCAATAAATCATTTGACTTTTTTCCTCTTACAACAAAAGGATGTCAATGTTTCTCTGCCCCAGTTCTTCTTCCATCTGCATCTGAATTGCAGAGACATCAGAATAAAAAAAATCCAATTGTGATTCAATCATAACAAATCCAAATATTGACTCTCAGCAATATTCCCACACAGAAACCAGCTTCTGCTCATCACTGTGTCTATTAAGTCAGAAGAGAATTCGACAGGTTAGCATCGATATCCCCATTTACAGAAAAAAACAAAAGCTAGAATGGTGTGCTTGCAAAATATTCAACAAAAATTTGTCAACATTAGTGAGTGCCTTTTCCAAACCCTGAGGCCCAGCACAATATGCCCAGTGCAATTCCCCTTCACTTCTTTGAAAGTAATTTCCTTCTATTTCCCCCCTCTGTTTCCTACAGTGGTCTGTGGAGAGCAGGGCTTGGCCTTCACAGAAAGCAGGGTGGGTGGTGTGTGGATGTACTGTGACACAATAATTAAAGAAGGAGAAGTGCAGAAACCCTCTATGGATTTCAGTCTAAGCAATGTGTGGGGCTTTCACTCCCTGACATATCCCCTCACAATATCCCATGTCCTCTCTCTCTCTCAGTTTGCCTCCCTCCAACAGTGGTGGGATGTGGGTAAAATACTATGGGGTGCAAAATACAACATAAAATGCAATCATTATTCTGTGCATTCAAACTTGCAAATGTCTTACTAGGTTCGGCCAAGATGGCAGTGTTTTCAAGTAGGAAAGAAAAGGTGGACACTGGGGTGACAGCATTGTTCCAGTTTTTAAAGGGTTGGTAAAAGCAAGGATTCTCAGTGACTAACAGTATTTTAAAAAGATGCAAAACTTGCGCTGTTTGAAAATTTGTGGTGCTTTAAAAGTATAGTTTGCTATTTAATGGAGGGTGAGTTATGTTTCATGGTGGATTCAATTTCCTTTTTTTTAGTTTCCCCATTTTTTGTGTTATATTTTCTTGTGTTCTGTTTTGCACAGGTTGTTTTTCTTTTCTGTTAAAGAACTACAGGAGATGCATGGTAATGAGACGGCCATTCTGATTCAATAATAATGTTTTGCTAAAAATCAAAACTCGCTCTTTCTCTCTCATTGAGAGGGCATTGAAACCCATTTCACTTGAGACACATTTCAGTTGTATCACACACCCTTCTTCATCATTTTTAATATTTGAAGGCTCATTTGTTAACAGGAAATGGTTCTTTTTTCTTTTCACCCATTTTTTGTGGGCTTTGGAAATATAATTTCCAATTTTTAATTTGATTCATTTAGATTAAAATCATTAATCAAGACCGAAAGTGAGTTAATTTTCTTGAAAATAAATGAGGTTGTTAAGATGGGTTTTTTATTAAGTGCAGTCTTTGTGGGAGACCAGAAAAAAATGGAAGGACAGGGTTCTCCTGCTGGGTGGTTTCCTATCATTATACAGTGATTCCATGTTTCATTTGGCGACCTCAGGAGATCTGCTGGTTTTGCAGATATTGTTTTGTTTTTCCACAGTAACTACTTGTTGTTTGGACAGCCACTACCAGGTGGCAAATGTGTGCTCTCTCATCCATAGCAGTCTGAAGTACTTGCAGGTTTCAACAGTAGGGGGGCAGCAGTGCCCTTTTTCATAAGGAGCTTGCATTATTATATAGCTGATAATGCAAGTAAATACAGGAAATAAAGTACCACAAGGAAAGACAGATAAAGGCCCGCCACCCGCTATCACTTGTACTAAGCGTACAAGCGGAACCACTTGTACCGTGGGGCATGGGTTCACAACAGCTCTGGAGCAAAGTATTCATATTTTCCACCTGGTGGTGGTTATGCAAAAAACAACACAAGGATTGTGGGTAATCTTGCAACAAAAGCCTGTTACTGGGCAAAAAAATAATAGAAGTCAACTTTGAATTTCTTTAAAGGCATTACTTAAATTGCGAGAACAATCATTATAAATCAAGACAATCATTATAAATCAACTAATATTTCCCCAGCTAAAAGAGAAAAAAGGTTTTTTCCCCCAAATACATTACATGTTATTTAGCTTTTATTTATCCAAAATTAAAGTACTGTTGATTAGACTAAGCAGGGGATAATTATCCCTGGAGAAATGTGGGGTTAAGGGCCTTGCTCAAGGGCCCAACAACTGGGCAGAACTTCTTGTGGCTACACTGAGGATTGAGCTGTACCTTAGCCACTATATGCTAGTGCCTTCCCCTCAAATACAGATGAGATCTTCAAACCAGAGCTAAGCTATCGTCTATATGTGGCTAGTCACCCCTAAATGCAATGTGGCTACCCCCTACTGTTGGAACATAAAAAATTAACAAAAATAAAATTCCCGGCCAGTGGCATTCTTGAAAATTGAAAACATGAAACTACTGTGTATGTACTGTGTATTAGTTTCACCATTCTGGCACCAATATACAATATACACTTTTGGTAATGCAAACATGCTATTCAAATTAATACAGAAAAACTCTTTGGTAGTTTTTATTAAAAAGATGACTGAAAATTGTAGCATTTTTATAATACTTTTTTTTGCGCTCTTCTACAAACTTTTTACAGCATTGTTTAGTTTCTCGCCCAATGAGAACACATCCTATTTAAAACAAACTAGTGCCTTTTTCACAAAGCAGGTTTTCATGTGCTATGGTTGTTATTGAAATGGATATTTTTGGAAACGAGGCGCCATTGAAAATGAACAGTGAAAAGTTAGCTTGTCTGTTAGCCAGTGACTCTATAATGTAAGATATGATGCAGCCGCAAGCCACGCGGCACATGGAACATACAATTATACATTGCCAGAGTCATATGGAGCCAAAATGGCAGAACGATAAATTAGCGTCACAACAGAAAATAACTTACTTCCGGGTGGATAAAGGCTCTGCTGCCTACTGACGTTCAGGAATGTGAATAATAAGCAATGTTCTGTGTGTCATTTAACCAAGGTACGAACACATAAAGACAATGTTGGAATATAAAAAGGATTTCTGAAAACTGAACAAAATTGTTTTGTTTATATGATTTAGACAATGTGGTCTAGCTAGCTAATGTAACGTTAGCTGTCAGCACCCCCCTAATGTTCTAGCTAATGTTAGCTAACAAGCTATATGGTTAACTTGCCAATAACTAGCCAGCCAATATAGCAACTGAACAAAAATGTTTTAGTACATTTTAGCCATAGCCAATTAGGGATCGTACATCAGCCCATTTAAAGCTACAAAATCGCTTTGAGTTGCATGGTAGGATACTGTAGCCTGTAAAAACATGAACCTGACATTATAGCTTGCCTCGAGACACTCAATAATATGTAACCAGCAAGTCATTATGAGGCTTCTTAATGATGTTCCAAACTATTTATTTTGGTAAGCCTATTATTTGGCCAAAGTCGTGGATAGAAAGTTGGGGTGACTCTTGATAGCCACCTCACCCTCGCTCCACATGTATCGTCCACTGCCAGATCGTCCACTGCCAGAACATGAAGGTTCTTCTTCTATAATATATGCCTTATCTCTTATCGCCTGACGGAGAAAGCTACCCAGCTCCTAGTCCAGGTGCTAGTCATTTCCCGTCTGGATTACTGCAACTCCCTCCTGGCCGGTCTCCCAGCATTGCCATCAAGCCCCTCCAGCTGGTCCAGAATGCTGCAGCCCACCTGATCACCAGTCAGCCCAGCTCAGCTCATGTCATCCCACTCCTCATTGGCCTCCACTGGCTTCCTATTGCCGCCTGCATCTGTTACAAGGCACTAGTGTTGGCATTTCAGGCTGCTAAGGGGACTGCCCCACTTTACATTCAATCTTGAATTGCTTCCTTAAATGAAATGTCCACTAGGGGTGGTAATTTAAGGAATGTAACATTTTAAAATCCATCTCATTTTTACGTATTAGGTACTAACTAGCTTTACATGTGTGAATTTAACCCCAAAAAAAGAAAAATGTGAAAAAAAGAAAAGAAATTAAGATTGCCTTTCTCAAACCCACCAGACCCTCCTGCATGATTACTTTCGATCTAATAGCGTTTGTTGTTTTTACGGCAAGCAGTCTGAAATACACTCAATGAGCACTTTATTAGGTATTTATTAGACTTATATTTTAGGCTTCTACTGCTGTAGCCTATCCACTTAGAGTTATGATGTGTTGTGTGATCAGAGATGCTCTTCTGCATACCACTGTTGTAATGTGTTGTTATTTGTGTCAATGTCATCTTCCTGTCAGCTTTTGCCAATGTGGCCATTCATCTCTGATGTCTCGCATTAACAAGGCGATTTTTTTTTTTTTTTTTACCATTCTTTGCAAACTCAGACTAGTGTGCGTGAAAATCCCAGGAGATCAGCAGTTTCAGAGACACTCAAACCACCCTGTCTGCCACCAACCATCATTCCACGGTCAAAGTCAATTAGATCACATTTGGAGCAATTGGGAGAAGCTGACGTGCTAACCACTAGATTAAAACGCTACTCTAAGAGAAAGAGTGGCGGTGTGGCGTGCTGAAAAGCTGTCCTTTGGTTTTGCATTCTTTTGCCTTTGTTATTTCAATTTATATGGTTTTGTTTGTTATTTTTGCTGTGAGTTATTTATTTTGTGTTGGTGTGGGCACACACTCTCTCTCCATGTGGCAAACAGCAGCGAGGGGGGGACTCCACACTTCTGAAATGATTCTGATGCCCCATTCAATCTCAGAAATAAAGGCTCAAAAAGTACCTGAAGGTACAAAATCTTGTCAATGGTAGGGGAACATACAATTGTACCCCTATCCAGCAAAAAATAATTAATTTGTACCTTTTTTGATTGGAAAGATACTCATTTGTACCCAAAGAGAACATTACTGTACTTTCAGGGTACATTTGGGAAATTTGATCCTTGAAGAACAACCTCCACTGTAACTCAAATAACCACGTGTCTTAACAGTGGTATGCAGAAGAACATCTCTGAACACACATGTCAATCCTTGAAGTGGATGGGCTACAGCAACAGAAGACCAATTAGTCTATCAAAATAAGTATAATAATTACTTAATGAAGTGTTCAGTGATATGAACTCCTATTGTGTCATGCAGCGTCTATAATAGAAAGTCATCAAATTACTTTATTTTATCAACATCTCTGTAGAAAGATTAATTGCTCCTGGAAATAGCTTCCCCCTTAGGAGTTTAATCTCTAAAAAAATGCATTCAATTTGTATTTGTATCATGTGTGTAATTAAAGTAAATGCGTAAAACATGGCAGTTTGTGCCAATGGAGAGTTCTTTAACCCCTCCCCTTCATGGTTCCAAGATCAAATTATTTTTCCTTCCTGTACTATGTCTGAACTTGGAGTCATTTACTAAAATGACACTTTGTAAACACACATGCTCATGCAGTCATTCACATACACATGTGCGCAGGTCATACTAAAGACAGAAAGTGATTCCATGTAAG